>NC_052948.1:65984852-66124852 GCF_013358895.1 Oreochromis aureus
AGCTGGAAGAACCAAGAGCACACCTGGATGATGTAACGCCTCACAGGTGTTGTGTGCTTTATGCAGATCCTGGTGGCAAACTTCCTGGCTCAGACCGAAGCGCTGATGAAGGGAAAGACTCCAGACGAGGCCCGGAAAGAGCTGGAGGCCGCCGGCATGTCGGGAGACGCTTTGGAGAAGCTGCTGCCGCACAAGGTAAGAGCGCACACCTGGACACACCTGTGTGTGACCATCAGAGTAGAAACAGTCAGGTGACTGTACAACGTGTCAACGTTCCAGCGTTGAAATGACGTTTTTCTCTGCAGGTGTTTCTGGGGAACAAGCCGAGCAACTCGATTGTTTTCAAGAAGCTCACCCCGTTCATACTGGGAGCTCTGGTCGGTGAGTACTGGCTTTTAAATCAAACATGCTGCTGTGGGCGGAGTCACTGCAGGTGGTCTCCGGTTACTGTAAACTTCAGTTGCACCAATAATGAGGAGGAGTCTGACACAGCTGTTTTTCTTTCAGCCATGTACGAGCACAAGATCTTTGTCCAGGGCATCATGTGGGACATCAACAGCTACGACCAGTGGGGGTGAGTCACACCTGGGCGGGGCTAAACTTGGGTTTAAGGTAGCTTAAGCTTCCATGTTTGGGCTTTATTTTACAATTAAACATCTTTATTTATTTTTTTTAAAGATCTTGAACAGTCACTTTGCTGCCACTAATAGACCTCCATACTTTCCCTTTAAATAAATTAAAGTTGTTGGGTTTTTTGTATTTTATTGAAAACAATGAATTTTCACTGTATTTATTTTATATTACGTCTTAAAACATGTATTCAGAACTGCTTACCCTTCATCGTGACTCCGTCTGAGTGTAGTTTTACATGTTTTTATTTTGTTGTGCTTATGTCAAATGACCTTCAGGGTCTTTAAAGGTGCCTTTTTATTATTATGTTTTCAGTCAAACTTGCCTCACTGGAAGCGGTCTTCCGTACGTTTCCCTTACAAAATAATTGTTGTTGACCAACCAGCGTTGCTGACCTGTGCGTTGCTGACCCGCCTCTCTTTCCACCACAGGGTGGAGCTCGGGAAGCAGCTCGCCAAGAAGATCGAGCCGGAGCTGAAGGACGACTTAGAGGTGACCTCCCACGACTCGTCCACCAATGGGCTCATCAACTTCCTGAAGAAGAATTTCGCCTGAACGTCGAGCCCGCGTTAACAGACCTCATCCTCCACCCTGATTGGCTGAATGATGTTTGTCTTGTCGTGCGCTGTGAGCACTTCCTGTCTGTGATATGTGTGCTAAGAGTCTTCACGTGTAGACGAGTCCTTAAAACGTGAACATGTTTGTGTAGGTGACCATGCCCAGCCAACTGTGACTTTCAAAATAAAAGCCTGTTTGTCACCAACGCTGTTTGGTTTCTTTGTGAGGTCACAGGAAATGCTTCTGTCCAATCAGTGAGCTTGTTTAAAGGAGAAGTCTGCTTCAGCAGTCAGGTGATTATTGATTACTGATCAGGTGTGATTATGTTGGACTGACATGTTTCCTGCCTCACCGTGGCCGTCGTCCTGAGCGTGGGGGCCTCGCTGCAGTTCAGTGTGTCAGATTTGTGGAGGGGGGTGGGGGCGTTGCTGAGCTGAAGCCTCACACTGATGTTTGGGACGAGGGAAATGCTGTTGGCGCTGCACAACAGGGCCGTGCTGGTGTCGGGTGAGCAACAGGTAACACACACCTCCAATGCTCACGGTGCTGATTTTACACACCTGCTCTGATCTTATCCAATCAGAGGTCAGCAGTACCTGTGAAGGTCAGGTAGGTCATGGATTTCAGGTAAATCTCACATCAAAGCAAATTTAAACTCTAATGGGACGGAGCATGGCGACTCGCAGCCAAACGACAGTTTTAAACCTTTTCTGGTGAAAAAGGCACCTGAACCCAGTTCAAACAGGTGAGTTATGACACATCGTGTCTCCGTACAGGTGTTCAGTTTCTGCATCAGCCGGTGAACATGTTTATTTTAACATGGGATGACTCTAGTGGACGTCAGGAGAACTGCAGGTGTGGAAGCAATGAAGGGTGACCAGAACCAGGCTCAGGGAGGGGCGGGGCCATCTGCTGCGATGGCCGCCCCTCCCTGAGCCTGGTTCACATGATGACTTCAACACATGCTGAGGAGGTCGTTTAACCATTTAAATCAGCTGTGCTGGATCAAGGACACGTCTAAGACCTGCAGGACACCGGCCCTCGAGTTCCCACCCCGCAACAGACTAGTTAAGAGGACAGGACGCTGCACAGTGGGAACATGGTGCTGTCGTGTTGCTGCCATCAGATTCCAAACAGGCTCGTATTCTTATTAAAGATGTTCGTTTAAGTGGAAATATCTGAATTACACAGTATCCTGAGTTTTTTGATCAGGGTTGAATTTATTCTGAAGTTTTACTGAAAGTTAAAAGTAAAATTTTACCTTTTGGAGTTGTTCTATTTTGAAACTTCATGTGTGACTCTACTGTAAAATTATTTTCAGTCATTTTCTGTTTGAAGTTTTATAATTTTTTTCATATATTCATGTTTTTATTTGTTAACACTTTACGTTTCTAAACCGTCATGTCTTCCTGGTTTCCTCTTGGTCACCTTTGGCAACGAGGTTGCCACTCGCTGCAGAGACGAGCTTCTTGCCGCCACCTCCACGGCTCAGGCAGATTAGGGGGACGTCTACGCGGTGGTCTGGCCCGCATGTCACGGCAGTCAGCCGAGGATTCGTCTCCCGTGGCGAACGCCGTATGTCACGCTCTGCTGGCGACCCTGCCCAGCCCGCTGTACGCCCCCGGACAGACGGGCTGGTTCCTCCCGTTCATTGACCGCCACCGTGTTCGACCCCTTTTTAAACACACTGACTGTCAGCCGACGGGACTTCAACACTCGAGCTTAGACGAGACACTCTGAAATAAACACATGCTGACCTCCGCGAGCCTCCATCTTTTATTTACAGTCCGTGTTTTACATCTTCAGAGGTCTGAACCAACCTTCACCTCCTCATGACGAGCAAACAAGTGGAGGAGGCGTGGCTTTAAACACACCTCAGGTGAGTCAGACACAGAATTAAAAAACAAACAGGTAACAAACACGCAGCTCTCAGGAGCTCTGAGGCTGCTCATGTCCTCCTTGTCTCATAAAAGCAGGATGTATAACATCCAGACAGCCGCTGCTCCACGGCAGCCTCACGTCTAAAAACAGCTGGAGCGCGAGCGTCTTCAGTCCTGAGGCTTCACGAACGCTCTCTTCACCTCCTTCTGGTTCTCATCTGCCTCCTGCGCCGCTCGCTCTCGCTTTGTCGCAAACTTCTTCTTCATGCTTCCAACTAAACTCTCGTACCTGCCGAGAAAAACAACAGATGAGAGCCTCGCCTCATGCACTGTGTGTGTGTGTGTGTGTGTGTGTGTGTGTGTGTAATGAACTACAGCGAAAACACGCAGCGCTTCAGCATCAGAGGGAAACAGTTCGTACCTCAGAGCCATTTCTTCATCTGTGATGTCTGTCTGCATCTGGCTCAGGTCCTCCTCTTCCTCCTCCTCTTCCTCTCTAGGGTTCATCAGAGCCATCAGCTTCTGCAGGAACACAGGACGGTTCTAGTTTAAACGCTCAGAGCAAACACTCAGAGAGACTCGTCGTTCTGGGATCAGGAGTCAGGGGGTAAGACAGAGGACCCAGGGTGAGGAGTCGGGGGGTAGGGATGGGTACCGGTATCCGGTGCCATAATGGCACCGGTTCTGACATAAACTGTAGTAACCAGACTGAAAAGCAGCGCACATTTCGGTGCTTTTCTTTTTCTTGAGATGTCATACACTTTGGATTCTAGCCAAAGTGCATGACAATAGATAGTAGGCGGGGCCAGGTACGTACGTTCTTTTAGAGCAGAGCTACAGATTAAAAATGCCCAAGGCAAAGTGGTCAAAAGTCTGGCTGTACTTCTCAGCAAAAGATGCAAACTCAGCAGCCTGCAACAAGTGCTTTAAGCTGATACTGTGATACTGTGCAAAGGAGGTAACACCTCGAATCTGATGAAACACCTGGCGACGCATAGCGTTTTTTTAAAAGCTGAGAAATGCACCGTATTTGATAGCTTGCTGCGAGACCTCACACTGAGCGGGTGTGGTGCCTGTTATCGGACCCGGAGTTAGCAACATCCCCCAAGAACCCGAAGAGGAGAGTCCTGGCCCCTAGCCCTGCCAGTGTAGCAGAAATGATGACGGATGATGATGGCAGCAGCAGCCGTTCTTCTCTGAGTGACCAGCTTCATGTTGTTCGTGTGTAATTTACGTTGAGTAGGCTAACCACATTATTACATTAATGCACGTAAGAAAAAAAGAAACTGCTAAAAATAAAAACATAAGAGGTTTTTGGACAAAGTTTGTTCTCCATTCTTTAAGCACCGGTTCGAGCAGAGTTTAAGCACCGACGCCGTTTCAAAAGTACCAGTTTGGCACCAGTATCGGATAAAACCTTAACAATACCCATCCCTATCAGGGGGTAGGACACATCTGAAGCCTCCAGGTGACAGAGGCAGGGTCGTACTGGGCTGCTTCTGCTGCAGGTGTACAGCTGAGATCGTACAGCATTGCTCAAAATTTAAACATGACTAAAACAGTTTCCATGGAAAGCTTCAGTCAGACAGTCCCTGCTGGTTTGACACAGCTGGTTTAAATCGAGGCTGATTATTGTTAAAAACACAAAGAACAAACTGATGTTTCTCAGCTCTGTGTCCTCCCAAACACAGCAGTCAGGTAATCTGACACACTGCAAGGTCAGGGGTCAAAATAAAAACAGGAAGTGGGCATGAAATGAGACACACCTCGACTTCAGGATTGAAGCCTCTGAAGGAGAGTCGGCCATACTTCAGATCCTCACAGGGAACGAAACTCCTCTCCTCGATGATCAGGTTCCTGCAGGGGCAGGGACACCACAGTATTAGGAACACCTCCAGAATAACATCATCCGCCTCCATGATCACATGACCTCTGACCCCTAAAGACTTAAAACACACTTCACTGTGTGTTCAGACTAGAGATGGCACGATACCACTTTTTTATGTCCGATACCGATATCATAAATTTGGATATCTGCCGATACCGATATGAATCCGATATAGTGTGTTTTTTAATCAATAAAACTGTTTTTTTTAATATCTTGCTGCATTTTGTATAAGTTCATACTCAAGTTTAAATAAACAACAACACTAAAGCTATTCTGTTATACCTGTATGTAAAAAAATACACTGCACCCAAAATATTTGATAGTTCAGCAACACTGATCAGTCTAATAAGCTTAAACCTGCTCCATCCTCCCTATTCTGGTATTTTAAAGAGTACTTAGCAGAAATATTAAACAACCTAACTAATAGGGTTGCAAACTCCCAGCAAAAAAAGAAATAGGGAACCACCCCCCACCCTCCACCTCATGATGCTTAATCAACGTAATCAACTTTAATTTGATGCAGGGTGAAAAAAAATGCACAGAAATAAATTATTTTTCAAGAATAATTAAATAGATTCAACATCTTTCTTCAACAGAATTGCAGAATTCACAGATGGTACCTTCCCAAAGGAAAAAGTACTATAGCTTACTAGGGTATATTAGACTTAACAGTTACTATATACAGTAATGGACTTCTATACATGTTACATCAGATTAAAACTTTGGGTGTAAGATTCAGATAATTATTTATTAAAAGCTAGACATTTTAAATGAGAATAAGAAAGAAAAGTATGTCTCTGTGCCCCTTTTCCCTGTTCATGCCCTATCGGCCCCCTGGCTACACTTTGCTAGATCCGCCCCTGCACAGTTACCAGCCGTCAGCTACGTGAAAAGGATCCTGGTGTGAAAGTAATATTAAATACATTCTAACAACAGCTTATCAAGCTTAAACGTGCTGCTGTTGTTCAGCCGCTGGTTTCCTCTTTCTGGTGCAAAGTGGGCCAAAAACAAAGAAGAGAGATGGACTCGCGACAGAAAAGCCGATCAGCTGATCATCATACCGAAAAGCACCACTGAACGACACAGGAAATCATTCCTGCCTGTGGCCATCTCCCTGTACAACGCATCCACTTAACACACTGGTTACTGCTACAACTACATGTTTCTTTCCAGCTATTTATTAATGTGTGACTTATGTAGAGATATACATACACATATATATATATATATATATGTATATTGTACTATTCTTAGTTAGCGTGTTGTCTGTTTTGTTAATGTTGGTTTATAATGGAGCACTGTAACAAAAAATAATTTCCCCCAGGGATCAATAAAGTATTCTGATTCTGATTGATCAGTTTCACGATTGAAGTACCAGCAGGAGAGGGAGAGAGAGAGGCAGTCGCTCCATATATCGGTTGTTAAGCTTAACATGGGAACGCTTTACAAACATTCAGAGATGAACTTACACACTTGCTTTACTTCTCTCTGGGATAACTTCCTCGGAGATGAAATGCTGGTTTGGTAGCGAGGCTACAAATACACACAGCCGCTCTATCACGTGAGCACACTGCTCCGACGTGCTACGGTTATGAGCCGAGTTACGCCGTGTCGCAAGTTTTGTGAGGTGTTTTTTTGATATTTAATGGATCGGATTACATTTTTTATTTCTCTCCGATATCCGATCCAGTAATTTAGGTCAGTATCGGACCGATACCGATACGTAATATCGGATCGGTCCATTTCTAGTTCAGACTTCAAACCAGACTCCATTCAGAAAACTGCACATTAAGCAGCTGCATGAAAAAAGTCCTTTAACGACGGTGCGGTGAGGCTGTTATGCATTTTGCTTGAATTAAAGTGGGCGGAGCCTGAATGGCGCTCATACATACTCTTTAGCCTTGAGCTCAGGCAGGTCCAGGTACCAGTGCTCATCACTGATGATCCTCCGCTCGTCCTCCTCCAGCTGCTTCTTCGTCTCTGCGTCCAGACGTCTCTGCATGAACTGTGGACACACACACACACACACACACACACACACACACACGTCACCTTCAGCTGACGTTTCTGTGAGGTTTTAACCACACCTGCTCTCATGAATGATGATTTTACTGCACTCAGTTGTGATTGGCTGAGATCTGCAGAGAACCACAGTTGTTTCCCTCAGTGTGAAATCTTCCACATCTGCAGAACAGATTTTTAAAGTAAAGGTGAAAATCAGCAGAGAGGGCTTTATTCTGATTGGTCAAAGCATCAGGCCGCAGAAACATCTTTTCCACGCTGGTTCAGCCTCTCCAGGAAACAAACCAGCACCCTGCAGGTTATTACCTCCCCCTGGACGTCATATCAGACTCTGATACAGTTTTTAAAGCATGAATTTCAGCCGTCGTTCCCATTATTCGTGACGTAACACAAATACTTGAGCATCCACACGGGTTCAGATTCGCATCACGTGAGAGATCATTTTAAAGTCAGAGTTTATCTTTAGAGTCTCAGACTGGCACACATTATTTATTAATAAATTACATTTACAGCCTGTTATTAACTCTGCTGCACGCCGATTTACTCTCTGGGTCACACCCGACATCCGGTAATCAATTTCAACTTCTATTTACGATTTAAAACTTCCTGTGAAGCAGAAAACCTTAAATTATCAGGATTGCTGAGTGGAGTTATGCGCCGGCGCATTACAAAGCTAACGTTCTGCTAGCTATCGGCTGCTAGCTGCTCTCGCGTGTCCGTTAGCACGCGCAGCTTCACTTACCTTCATCCGCAGCAGGTTTTTGGACAGCTTCACCGACTCACTCGCCATCTTCAACCCAAGAGAATGCGGCTAACCGAACTGGAGGACCCTCGGTGCTGCACACCGAGCTAACGCCACGCTGAACAGAGGCAGAAAGAACCGAGCGCTGAGCTGCTTCTCCAGCCCTGCTAATCGAGCTCTGATGTGCAGCCCAGGGGCGGATCTAGAGAAATTTTCTTAGGCTGGGGGGAGCTGGTAGTGTGAGGCTTGCGGGAAAAAGCTGTCTTGCAGTTCGGAGGATTGGGCCCAGATGCTGTGATTTTTTGCACCGTTCCGTGGCGCAAAAAAGGTTGGGGACCGCTGATCTAAGTGACTTATATATTATGTTTAACCTGAGTAGTGGGGGGGGGGGGGGGTTGAAAACGATGTGCTGGGAGCCGCGCCTTGACTACCCGGTCAGCTGGTGGGTAACAGGCATCTCCGAAAACGTTGGAGCACTTTTGCAAATATGTGATGGCTTCATAAATCGAGCAGATATTTGAAGTATACACAGCGCCATTCATCAAATATCTTAAAAGTTTATTTTGTGACCCAAAAAGAGTAATATTTCAAACTCCGCCACTGCGCGTTCCTCTGCCACTGCGTTTGAGTTTTGGATGAAATGCATTCTGGGATATTTGCCTGGGTTTAGCTACAGCAGCCAGTGAGCTGATTAGAGACCAAAACAGCCAATCAGAATGTTTTCCATCCAAGTCTGTGATTGGCTGGTTTTGTGGCACAATTATAACGGTGTACAGAAAGAGTTGAAAGCGCACAGGCAGAAATGTTGAGAGCACAAGCAACACATTGTGAGCAAGCGCAAATGCAAAAACTGAGCGAGCGGGACTGCTATTGTGTGTGTGTGTATGGATAATAGCAAACACTGAAATACATTTTTTGCACGCAGCAATGAATTTTGTTCACTCAAATTTAGCTTTTCTTATCTCAAAATACATTTCTCCTCAAAATGCAACACTTGCACCTGCAATTTTTTTTTACGTGCGCTCAAAATTTTTTTACGTGCGCTCAGAATAGTGGCACAAAAATAACGCCATAGATTACCTGGATGACTGAGCACGCATCACCACAGAGCAACAACAGTCAATTACTTTTCATAACTCCGCAAACCTCTGATGTCAGTGTGTGTCTGTGTGTGTGTTGCTGTTTGGAGACATTAATCATTTTATGTGGTCACATTTTGTTGGACCCGCCTCCTTCTCGAGGTGTGACGTATGGAGTATGGAGATTGGTTGAAAGTGACCTATTGTTAGAGCAGCTTTGCATGATTTACAGCTCAAAATAATCCTTCTTTATCTGAATCTGGCCCTGGGAACTTCCTTTCAAAGTGGAATAAAGAAAATTTGTGTTGTATTTGTATTTGTTGTAACTTCTGCTGCCCTCTTGGAAAACAGACACTTGAAACCCAAACACCATTTCATGCTACATTATCCTGGAGCCATCGGAAAATTGGGCCCATAGTTCATTTCTGGTCTGTGCGCTTTGAGGCAAACTTGGATTTTTCTAACGAGTAAGTCGTGTGAATTGCAGCTTTTGGAATATTTGTAAATCCCAGGCCTACAGACACCAAATAATGATGTGCTACACTCTTTTTTCTGACCTTGACGTTGGGCCAGGAAGCACCAGACTGCTCATTTCGCACATGATTTTGAAAAAGTCACAAGTGGATTTGAGGGAAGTTCTGTTTTCACACAAGTGTTTCTGCCATCCTGGATTAAGTACAAAGGTACAAACTACAGGCCGGGAATGACACTATTATCACTCTGAAGATGGGAACCTGTGCTGAACTGTTAACAGCACAGTGACGGTACAGTCCAATGTCACAAACAGCAGCCTTTGAAAGACTTTGTATTTAGTCTTTTTTTATTGCTCAGGGGATAAAGTGATTATTTGTATTTTAAAGGATTTGAGCTGTAAAAAAGCTGATGTGCTGATTTTACACCACCTACTGAACTGCAAACCGGAGTTTCTTCAGACAAAGGAGCAACATTTGTAAGTTCAGCTGTGCCATCAGGCTTTTTTTATCCATGTACATTCATTTGAATGACAATTAAAAATGAGAAATGTTATCTTTGCTTTAACTTTTGAGCATATTAAAACAATTCGTTTCCTGAAGTGCTGTGTGGCAGGCAGGATGTAGGACCCAAACGCGGGACTCGGAGACAGGAGGATTAACGACAAGCAGCAGCTTTACTGCTGCAGAACGTTTGAATATAAAATACAAGAAAACTAAACTAGAAACTCCAGTTCAAAGTAGAAAACACAAACACGACAGAGAACCAGAGTGTTACTAAGCACAGAGAGAAACACGGACAGGACAACGAGAGGATGGGGACAGGTGGTAACACACCAGGGACACATCAGACCTAACGAGACGAGGGGACGCATACCCACACACACTGCACCCAGGACAGGGACTATCAAAATAAAACAGGAAACACACGACAGGCACAGGGGCACGGCCATGACACTGAACAGAGGGAACACGGAGCACAGGGACGGCGTGCCAAACTGCCACAGGACACAGGATATGTAAGTATCCACTCTTCAATGGATCCACACAACAGCAATTAAAAATCCTGAATACTGCTCAGTTTCTCAGTCAGTGTACTGAAGAGCATTGATTATTAAAAACATACAGTGTGTAGCACATCTTTTAGGTAGACACATAAATAATGACAACTGCTGCAAATTTACTGAGAAGTTGTCCAAAATGTTTGTGCAACTTCATGACAGATTAAAGTGTGTAAAACATGATTGTGGACCATGGCTTGGATCTCCTAACAAACACCGGTCTGCTTCATGTCGAGCGTGCTGTTGGAGCTCATGGCTCCAGGTTTAAAGACGACTTGACAACTGCAAACATTTTTTAAATCATATTTGTTTCTCTTTTTTTCAGGATGTGTGGTTCAGCCCTGGCAGAAAACTCAGGCCAGCAGCAGGATTTCTGGAGGAACGTGTACGCAGTGTCAGGTGAAGGCTTCGTTCTGGCAGGAAGAAGAACTCAGCAGCACAGGAACGCCAAAAACACTGCCTCATTTTGTCTGGTACTAGAAGATAGACTTGCTTCTGAAGCCCCTTCCTTTTTGCAGCGATCTAAGCTTTTATCATTTGAGTGCTTGACCTTCTATCTTTGGTTTGAATTTATTTACTTCTGCTTCCCACAGAACCAGAACAGAACAACATCTGGCTCAGGTTTCCCGACACATGCTGCAAACTGCCATCCACAGAGCAACGTGGACCCGGTCAAACGGGACGGTCCCACTTCAGCAAATTTTCACCCCGGGCATGCTGAGGTCACATCTCATGGACTAAGGACCTGTTCAACACTCAGAAGTAATACAATGTGTAAATGTACAGTGTACAATTACAATACAAATCTTTTTACTCAAAATATTTTTATTGAGCGATTGTGGATAAAGCTTACAAAAAAGAAAAAAAAAACAGAAGGGAAACATAAAAACTGCTTACACTGAATACAAACCAGGACTCTTCACATTAGAACATGGGTAAAACTGACACTAACAAAACATTTCCTTGCAAACCAACAGAAGTTAGCTGCAACAATACCAATCTAATCATCAAAATAACATCACACCACCCAGAACAGATGTTAGTGTCACACGAGAAAGGCTGAATTTGATTGGTTCCTGAGCTTTAAAATTCAATCAGTATTTTTGTCTTTTGTCAGATGTCACAGGATTTCACAGGATTTCACAGGATTTCTGTGTGACTCTTCTGGGATCCCGTTGTTCTTGACAAAGATCATGCGCATGGCCAAGAAGGAAAGGAGTGGTGATCTTCTCCAAAACACTGGTTTGCTCCCAAAAGGTATTTCAGAAGAAATGTTTCTATTTGTTTTTCTGCATTGACCTTTTTTACTTACTGTAACATTTTAACCTCAGCTTACAGACAGGAAGGTGACGTAGCCCTACAGCTGCTGCCAGCACTCCTCCCTGCTGCACCTTACAAAGTAGGAAGAAAGGTTTTCAGCAACCTGGAAGTTGAGAAGGCCTTTACTGATATCCAGCCTGTAAGTCAACATTCATTTCTGATATCATGCTCAAAGTGTTTGCTGTGTGTCATATTCAGCAGTGACGGTTTGTATCAAACAAGAATCTGTTGAAGTTTTGCAGTGAGGTCTGCACAGCTCTACCTTTAAATCCTCTAACAGCCGGCTTTATGCCTCATCCCTCTCCTTCAGGTTGGGATAAACATGGGCTGTATCCCAATTCAGAGGCTGCATCCTTGGAGGACCCGGCCTTCGGTCTCGTGGGCCGCGTCCTCCAAAGACCGAAAAGGCTGGAGCGCGAGGCTTGTGAACTGGGATGCTCTAGCCTTCTAGTCACCAGCTGTACACGCCCGTACCACTTCTCCCGATCAGTGAAATGGAAATGCGGAAAACATACCCGCTACTCTCGTCTTTCTTCTACTTGAAGAGCGACAACAAAATCAGTCGTCACAGACGAGTGATTTTCCTGTGACTAAGACATAACAACGTTCAGGTACATTGAAAAATACATGTATTCATTTTTTTTCTCCGTTGATGATAATAATAATAATAATATGTGTGTATTTGAAAACAGTTTACTAGCTTAAAACTCAGATATTTACCACTGTAGACATGATTTTCATATAGGAGTATTTGCTCCAACATCCTTTACAGTGAACCAGTACATTTGAGTACATTTCCCTCGAGCACAATAATCAAAACAATGTTTTGACACTGTTACGAAATCAGTTTTACCCCGGTTCTTTTATTCGTCGAGGGTTCCAGAAATGGCACCGGAACTCAGTAGTTATTTTTACAAAATCTTTATTCATCTTTATTCATCTTCATTTAAGCATGCACTTCTAGAAGGGAAGACGAGGCCGGTGTCCCTCTGAAACAATCTTCACCCCTTTGTTAGTTCCAGGCAGCTTTATAGAGGCGACCCCATCATAAATCCCCCACAGTGTGCTGGAAACTGTCTCTGTGTGTATGCACGAGCACGTGAGTGCCCGTGTGTGCGCGTACCCGCGTGTATGTGTGAGTGCACGTGAGTGAGTGTGCATATAGGTGTGGGAGTATATCAGTTAAAACACTGTGGGTGTGTGTCTCTTCCTAGGGGCCATAAATACCATCTCCCCTCCAGACCACAGTTATCAAGTTACAAATCTACTTCTAAGCTCATGACACAATCAAGCCTTTGTTTATATCCAGGGCAGTGTCAGTGTCTCTACCATAATTCTACATTCTATCTTAACACATTTCCAAACTCTAAAGCAAACTAAACATTCCTACATGTCTAAACTCTAAAATAAGCTAAACATTTCTACAACACGTAAACTCATTTTTGTAAACAACAACAGCAGCATCCATAATAATGTCAACAATAAAACAATTTCTGTTATTTTCCTTCACCAGACCAGACCGCTGTCCTGCAGGAGTAACTTGCAGTTACTCCTCCTCCCAGTCCTGGACAGGTTTTTAAATGATGAGGCCTGATTTTCAGCTGAGCAGGGAGTCTCTGAAAGTGCTGCTGAATCTACTTAACCAGGATCGGAGACATGGTTGGGGTGCCACAATTGAGGTCCTTGTGTTTCTGTTCTGGCTGGCAAGTGGAGCATCCTACAGAGTCGTCTCCAGGGTGTTTGCAATACCTCGTTCCACTGTTCACCGCATCGTCCACAGGGTCACAGAGGAGGTGGTGGCCATTTGCCATCAGGTCATCCACCTCCCTCGGACCCCTGAAGATCTAGACATTGTCTCATGGGTTTGCAGAGCTGGCAGGACACAGAGCCTTTTTAAAAGCTGCTGGTGCAACTGATTGCTGCCATGTCCGCATCAAGCCTCCCAGCGGCCCTGACGGTCTCTGCTACAGGAACAGGAAATTGTTCCCCTCCATAATCCTGCAGGCTGTTTGCGACCATCTGGGCTGCTTCATCGATACATTGTGGGCTGGCCGGGGTCAGTTCATGACTCCAGGATGCTACGCAACAGCCCACTGTACCGACAGGCCCTTTACCCTCCTCCAGGGCATTTCATCCTTGCAGATGGCGGGTACCCATGTCTCTACCATCTACTCCCCCTCATCACTCCCTACAAGAGGCCAGTCCATGGTGTGGGAGCCCAGCGCTTCAACCCTCATCATTCCAAAAGCACGCTCTATAATAGAGTGTGCTTTTGGAATGATGAAGACGAGGTTCTGGGCCACCTTCCTCCAAGCGCTGGAGGTGCACCACACCTTTGTACCTCATATAAGTCAGTAGAATACATAGCCATTGTTTTTTGAATAATCATAATGATATAAAGGGAACTACAGTGTATGTTCATGTATAAACATGTTATTTACAAAACATCTGTTTCGGGTCATAACAGCATGTGCTGTTCTGCACAACATCTGCCTCGGTGCTGGTGACGTTGTGGCCCCGGAGGATGAGCCCGAGGATGATGTGAAAGATGATGGGGGGACTGGTTTGGAGGCAGTCAGTGGGGCTCTCTGGTGGGACCAGCTATCTGCTGAGGTGTCTGCCCTGGAGAAGGTACCCCTGGACCATGATTATTGTTAACAGGCAGGTATGCTTTTAGAAGCGCATTGTTGGAGTGCTAGAATATTACTTGTCATATCTGTGTTAAAGTGGTTTACACAGTCCTGTTGTTCTTGCATCTTTCAGCATACATTTTAGTGACATGGCAGCTGTCAGCTATCAGCCCTGCACACCCAAGTGAAACATGATGCGGTGGACAGTAGAAATGAGCATCCCTGAACAACTTCTGGCTACCACGCCATGTGATGCTCGGCTGGAAACGCAAACCAAGGGTTTCACTTGTGGCACCTCATTCATGTGGTTGGTCCTGGTCCAGCAGATTGAGCAGCGAGACTTCCTTCTCAGCCAAATAACAGGCCTAGTTAACAGTCCCTGTGCACTCAGGTTAATCCTGGACTTCAATGATAAGTCTTACCGATTAATTATCCTGTTTTGTTTTTTCCCCACTGTTGATATTCCCTCAGTTCAGACAATTTCTTAATGCAGTTACACATAAATTGTTACGTTGTACATATGAGAGAATAATTCAAATACAGTTGGGGTGTTACCAATGATTTTTATTTACAGGACTTTATACATTCTGTTGATGCTGTACATCGTTTGTCCAACCATTCAAATAAAGTTTGACTCTGTACCATGACTTTTATTTACAGAACTTAAATCATTTTTGTATATTTTGTACAGATTTTGCTTCAATTTTTTTTTTATTTGTAATTACAAATCTTTTTAACCCAAATATGACTGTAATGTAACCCTTATGATGGGTTATGAGCTTTGTACCCAATTTTTGGTAACCTCAACTTTAAACATTGGTCAATTTAACCCAGTTTTTGGATAGTTATCCTAACCCAGTATATCAAATCAAACCAATAACTTGATATATATTTGACCCAGCACTGGGTTATTTTTAACCCAGCAGCTGTTAGTGTGTATTAAAGAATAGTAATGATGGACTGCTTTTCATCCAGAAAACTGTTGTTCATGTTAGCCAATGTGAGCAACATTTTGCCAACTTGTGCTCTCATTTTGCCCCATCACCCCCCAACCAGTCATGACAGATGGCCCCGCCCCTCCCTGAGCCTGGTTCTGCTGTAAGTGTTTTCCTGTTTAAAGGGAGTTTTTCCTTCCCACTGTCGCCTAGGGCTTGCTCATAGGGGGTCATTTGATTGTTGGAGTTTATGATGTAGAATTTAATTGCACAGATGTAGACCCACCAACTGTTCTGTCATCATTACACATGAGGATATTTTGATATTTGATGACAAAAAAAAGTTGAGTTTGAAGAAGGACCATTACCTGAAACACAGGTGTCAAACTCCAGCCCTCGAGGGCCGCTGTCCTTAAACTTTTCCATGTGTCCCTGCTGCAACACACCTCAATACAATTAGCAGGTTATTAGGAAGGCTCTGTAGAACGTGACTGCATGCTGAGGAGGTGATTCATGTTACAGCAGCTCATGACTGAATGAACATGGTGCAATAAAAGTACATTTAGAAGCAAGTGTTTTACATTTACTTACATTTACTTGAGCAGGGTTAGGGGTTGCCTCCTCAGCATACAGTCAAGTCTTGCTAATGACCTCCAAATTGTATTCAGGTGTGTTGCAGCAGGGACACATTGTGGCCAGGCAACAGAACAAAAACTAGAACATCCAGCAACTTGTTGTCAACTAAGCAAGTGTTTAAGGCTGAGCAATCCAGACGAGAACTGAAGCAAGCTGCGGGAGGTGACCTGAAACTGCCATGAACTATATGCACGTGTGGCTTTTCTATCCTCAGCGAGGTCATTCAGATGCATCATCCTGTCTGTGCCACTGTTTCCATGTGTCATGGCTAACGGATGCACTCACGCACAGAGTTCTTGCAAACAAAGAGTTGAAAGTTTATTTGCAGCAGGGTGAAACCACAGTGACATAAATATATATGCAGTGAGTCGGGCGGAGTTGCAGGGAGATGAGAGAAGGGAATCCACACATACTCCTCTTCAGCCACACTCGTCCAGAACTCCACTCACCCTGCCACACACAGGAATCACAGGGAGGGTCCATAACCAGGTCCGGGGGAAATCCATATACAGAGAGTGAAGGTTATGTCACTAAGTGAACCACCGAGGGAGATTTCTTTAGAGGAAGCTGAGAGCACGAACACAGGAAATTCAACTTTCCAGCAGCAAACTGATGATGATGAGATGGCCTTTATTTGTCAGTTGCAGTTGCCCACAACCAAGATGATAGACCTTGCCAACCTACATACAATACACAAATATCACTGCTTCGTGCCACAGAGTCAAATAACCACAGAGAAATCCAGATCAGCAGCAGGTGGTGGCAATCATCACAGGTGAGTTGGCCAAGTGAGCCCATAGCGAGCTCCGCCCAGGCAGGTAGGAGAGAGAGTGAGACATAAACAAAACCTGTAGCCAGTGTGAGCCAGCCAGAGAGACACGGCGACCGTGACACCGGAGTCACACTCTGTCCTTCATCGTCTCACTTCTTGTTCTTCAGTATGTCATGCACAACCCTGTAGTTATGGTTATGAATACTCAGACAATGCTATTTGTGCTGCAGCTGAGCTTTGACCATACACCATAATTTAATAATCACATGTTGACATTAATCCAATGTAAAACTATTTGCTAGCCACCAGATTCATGACTGCAGCAGCTGGTGGGCTGTTGAGATGAAATTCGTGATGTTCAGTGATGTGACACTGAATTTCTTAAAGCTTCTTGGTTTAAGAGAACTTGTATGCACTTTCACTGCGTCACTTATCAATACACATGCAACATCAATTTCTTATCAGTTCATTCTGAACTTTTTCCACAGAAAATGTAAGCAGGACATGGGTGGGGATGCTGAGGGGCTGCAGGGGTGTGCCAAACGAAGTCTGTCCTCCTGTGAAGACATCATACAGAGCCGAGAGCAAAACAAAGAAAACTACCTGAAACTGAGTGTTTCAAGCAGTTTGACATTCATTCTGCTGTTAGCTCAACATTTTACACTCATTTACACTAAGATCCACATCTATGCCCAATTAAGTATCACCTCAACCTAACATGCATGCAGAACATGCAAACTCCCACACAGGAAGGCCCCATGATTCAGTCCTAATGCCCTTGCGGTGAAGCAACTCTACCTCTAACCACCGCCCTTCATATTTACCCTGTATAAATATTTACCTACTTCATATTTATACAGATAACTCTATCTTCTGCCTCCCCCTTCTTCCTCTAATTACTATAAAGAAGTGGCTTTAACAAATATCCCCAATGCAGTCATAGATCGTTTTTTCTTTGCTAAATGATGAAAAAAGTGACAACCTCATAATTGGTTCACATTGACAATTTTTTTTTCAGTAAAAGAACTAGATTTTACAGTCCCTGATAATGCATTGCTTTAAATGGAGAAAATCTTGAGGGATTGCTGTTATGAGGAAAAGCAGCCCAGAAACTTTACCAGCAGCGCACATCGTTGTGTGCCTCAACTTTCGGTCTTTTACCCAGGCTAATCTGACATTTTTCCTTGGTTAGGTTTAGGGATTAGGGATCTGATCTAAATTATAATATTAAAATTTGGGAACATCGTCAGTAGTGGAGCTTGGATTCATCGGGTGTTTCGGCCATTATCACTAGACACCCTGATCCAAGGAGGCCCTGCCAGGGTTGATCAGCCTCGGAGTGTGTCACTGGTTTATGTTAAATTGTTATTTCTCTTCTTCTTTCTTCTGTTTAGTTTTCTACAGTTTATTCTATCCATTCACTGCAACTGAGAAATACTTACCTCTTTAACATTTATGGAGCCTCACTTCTTCAAAGGGACAGAAAAGGTGATAGATAGGAGTAAGACAAGTAAGTCAGACAAGATAGGAGAGAGCAGAGAGCAGAGCCGGAAGGGGGGCGTCCGATCTGGCTTCCCACACCTCCCTGCCGGATCGGGTGTACGCTCTACCTCCCCAATGCCTCCCAGAAAAGGGAAGAAGAGCAGAGGGGAGAAGAGGGGAACATTTTTCTTTCCTATTCTTTCATTCCTCCTTTTAGTTTCACTACCATGAGGTTAACTGCACAGACCCCAGGAGGCCCTGAGACAGCTGCATCAGTCAACCAGCAAAACTTGTAATGTTATGTTTTACCCTTTGACGCCCCTGTTGAGGCACGCCCACCACGGGTCGATCAATCCTTGGCATGTGTATCACAGTTAGCTGACTGCCTTAGCTGCCCAGGTGATGTCAGCCCTTTTTAACCATAGCCAGTGACTGGTCCTCTCAGCAGTGTTAGCTAGTTCTCTTATAGCCTGCCTTTGTGCCTGTCCTCTGATCCCAATCTCTCTGAGCAGTTTTGCTGTTGTACTGGCAACAAAGCTCCTGCACCCCACTTCTACTGGGCGCACCTTGATCTTCCTCTGTCCTCTGCCTCAGCTGCCAAGTTGGCATAGCGCAGCTTCTTAAACTCAAATGCCTCCTCAATTGCTTCCTCCCATGGTACCGTCAGACAGAATTTATTTGGCTGTCTTTTTTTGGTCTCTTTATAAAAATGCCATGCCCTCTTTGTATTTCTCCAGTACTTACTCTTGAATTCTGTTTCTATACGATGTTGTTAACGTTTACTAACTGGTGTGAGTGGGGGGAAATGTTAGCGTGCTCACACACTAGCTAAGCTAACAAGTCACCGACTCAGTAAACCTCCATATTGATCACCATTGTTGCTCTACTTTACTTTCAGGTACCACAGATCCCAACAGTGACATAGCGAGCCATATCAAGTTGGACTATGCCCTTCCCCCAGTCCTCCAGTGCCAGTCTGGACACCTGGTGTGTACAGTTCAGCCTGTAACTTAACCGGAACTGGTTGTTGTCTCCTGTAAAATGTCGTTTTTGTCTTTTTGATCCGCACATCCATGCGTGTATGCAGAAGCATAACTGTGAAGATTAACATTTTAATAAACTCTTGTCATGAATATACATTTCTTCTTCCCCAGGTGTGCACTAACTGCCATCCTAGGCTCATTTTGTGCCCAACAAGCTGAGGTCCCCTGGGTTCCAACAGGAACCTGGCCATGGAGAAGGTGGCCGACTCTGTCCTCTTCCCCTGCATGGACGCTGCATCAGGCTGCAACGTCACCTTGCCTCACACCAACTTGACCAAGCACAAAGAGCTGTGTGAGTTTCAGCCATGTTCCTGCCCCGTCCCCAGAACCTCTTGCAGGTGGCAGGGGTCATTGGACGCACTGGTGCCTCACCTGATGCAGCAGGTCCATCACCACACTGCAGGTTAGAAGTTACTCAGGTCCTCAGTTTCTTCCACAGAGCATGCTCCTAAAGGTGCGTGCCATTTTTACTAAGTGAGGATGACTATCTGACACAACACAACACAACACAACACAACAAAAACAAGACAACACGGTACCTTTACTTAATAAATAAAACAGCATGCAGCTCCGGCGGCATCCGGTGAGCTCTCGCTGGCCCTCGAAAATCCGGGAGAGAAGGTGTAAGATTGTACCCATGTCTGCAGCAGGTCTCCAAGGTGAACAAACTCTCACATGTTAGAACAAGGCAGCTAAGAGAAGTCAGCATGTCAGATCCATAACTGACCCTGACTGTGGGTCCTGGAGTCTCCAACTCTTTCTCCATTGTCTTGTTCTTGTGAAGATGCCGCTTGTTTGAGGGCACGTGGTGCTCTGTTGAAAAAGATTACATTAAAAAAGTAACAGACAGGTTAAATGTAGTTCAGATGTTGGAAGCAAATAGAGTGGCCCATGTCCAAAGCTGCATGCCAAGGACATGACAAGGACATCATTATTACTATCTAGGAATCATTAGTGAGTTGTACTCTTTATTAAAAGATGAAGGGACTGGGATGAAAACAATGAAAGCATTAGTGATTGATGAATTCTGATTGGACCAACCTTAAATAAATCCCTTTTCTCCATCTTCTGCTTAAAGCTAACAACAGTGACTCCTCCCTCAAGTTCCCACTGCCACTCCCCCAGAGTTTGCTGTTATATTCACAACTATCGTTCAGCCAATCAGAGAACTGAATTCTGTTGTCTTTTAAAGGACCTGGACCTTAGAAAGGAGGAATACCCGTTAGGAGTTTTATGTGTAACTAAAACAACTAACTTAATTAAGAAGATTTGCACAGCTACCATCGTCCATCACCCCAGTGTAAGGATGGAAACTACGTGTTTGACACTGAACAACAACAAGTTTACTGAACACTGCTCAAAGGTTTGTGGATGAATTCATTAAAAGTAGTTGTTGTAATGAAGCAGGAGCAAAATGATCATGCAGAGTGCAGTGACTGCAGAAACAGCACCGAGGATGATCCACAGGAACAAATGTCCACACCTGGAAGTTATTCCAATGAAATGTGAACATCACTGGGTTTATTATCATGTGTGAAATATCAGTGCATCAAGAAGAGAAACTGCTCTTGGTTCTTCTATAGGATGTTCAGCTTGTTGGCTCTGGAGCGGACCAAAGGGTGCTTCACTGTGAGCAACACCTCACATCTGCATTTCCACTGCATGGAGCACAAACTATGTGTAGGATCTACAGCATGAGTTAAAACCAAAATCTGAGAAGAGAATATGCACTTAAACGCAGCTGACAGGGTCGGCTCTTCTTCTTCTGCTTGTTGCAAACGCTGATTTCCAAAGACACGAAGAAAAAAAGCCGTCACTATCTTTGAATGATTAAGATTTCTGATCTATGGGCTGTTTTATGAAACGGGATGAAAAAACAGAAGAATTAGATATTTAGATAGAAGGAAAGGCAACTTACCAGTAAACAAATCACACTTCTCCAGTCCTCTGCTGACATCACTCTGACATCACTGACTGTTACCAAATCACATGATTGAGTTAAAATAAGAATAGAATAGAATAGAATAATCCTTTAATTGTCCCACAAGGGGAAATTTGGGTGTAACAGCAGCAAGAAAGACACATATACATACAAACATTACACAAGACACAGAACAGAAACATACACAATTTTTACATATTTACATCAAGTTCTGCTATATCTCATAGGATACTGTAACTTGGAATCAGGTATGATCTGTGAGGAATTTTATTTGTGTCAATCCAACTAATGTCATTAATGACATGTGCACATCATCCGTCTGTATAAAGTTGGAGTTATTTGGAATTACATCTTGGAAATGAAATCTAATGATTGTAGAACAAAGACACGTGATGTTCACCTCGAACAGAAAAAGTTTATTTTTGTCTGTGTGGTTTTCTGTAAATATACTTGAATGTAACAGGTCCAATTACCACTTACACCTTTTAAAACCGTTACAAGGTAAAAGCACTGGGAATGTAAACCATAACAACTTAGGGATCATATTGGTGTTTGTCCTCTTTTAAACAACTTCAATCATTTTTAAAGTAAAAGATAAAGATAAGAAGGTAAGAAATGAAAGGAGAAAACCAAACACTACACTCAGTTAATTACTTTCTATATCATGAGTTTTATTCCACAGCATGTTTTTGAGAGCATAAATGTTTCTGGGTCTCCTGTCAGGTTCAAGCAGCACCTTCATCCTCAGCTCTGCTGCTCCCGTCAACACCAGAACTCCTCCGTCAGTCTGTCACACCCATGCTCCACCAACTCCACCAGCTGCGGTTAAACATTGTTCAAGTTCAAGCTTCTCCACCTTCTCCACATTTAAGTCTCTGCTGTTCTTCTCTGAACACATCTTCGCCCTCTCAGGTCCTCCGTACATCACTCTCCACTTTCCAGCCTCTCATAGCACACTTCCTTCCACCTGTCACATGACTCCTCTGTCCTTACCGATGTTATATTCGTGTTTCTGAGTGAGGTGACTTTAAATCAAATGTATTATTATTCATGTGTTTGGGAGGAAGCCGGAGAGAACAAGAGAACATGGGCAGTTCCCTGTTGTCATTAACAAATGTACTCAAACAGGAGCTAACCTAGCATTATAATTACAGTGCTGACTTTGGCCACACCCCCACTCACCTGTTGGTTTTTGCTCTGTGTTCACAAACACATCAATAAAAGCTACCGCCCCAGGATCTGTTTACATACTCATTTAAATATGCATGTGTGCAAAAATGATGTTTACAGTAAGACGGGTCTCTTATGGATGATAAACAGATAATCCAAATCTCAAATTAGCTCATAATCTCTGATGATGTTAGCTAAAGAGGCAGCATAAGCAAGCTAAGTGACAGTAGTGAGACCTAAACAGTTTGCACTTTGGCTCATTAACATGTGAGATACAGCGAGCTTGAAT
Source organism: Oreochromis aureus (assembly GCF_013358895.1). Classification (NCBI taxonomy): domain Eukaryota; kingdom Metazoa; phylum Chordata; class Actinopteri; order Cichliformes; family Cichlidae; genus Oreochromis; species Oreochromis aureus. Next base: position 66,007,402 of record NC_052948.1, read on the forward strand.
CTGCTTATTTAACCTGTTGTATCGTCTGCAGTACACAGATGGTTCCAACTGAACTGAGCGAAAACAACCAAATATAATAAAACACAAAACACCTGTGTGAACAAAAAGGTCTTTGTTCTGTTTTTGAATGTACACACAGTCGTAACTGATCTCAGGTCAGCAGCAGCTTGTTCCAAAGATCAGCAACTGAAAGCAGATCTGAGATCTGATCCTGGAGCAGCAGGTGCTGACCCCCACCCAGAGCTAACACAGGATGACCAGTGACCTGGCTTCAGTACTGCGTGGTCAGATTTCCATGGTAGAGTCAGCCGTTATTTGCTAATCATCAAACATCATGAATCAGACCCAGGACCAAAATTACTTTTAAATACTTTATTGCAGGACAGTACTGCAGTACTCTGGGTACTGTGACCCACTGTGAACTGTTACCCCCCAACAGCTGGCAGGGGCTGTGCAGGGGTGCTAATCCAGGTGTGGACAGAGGGCTGGCTGCTCCACCCTCAGAGGAACTCCTGGATCACTACCTCCTTCAGGGAGTGGGAGGACGCCTCCCCCCGCTCGGCGTCTCTCAGAGCGGTCAGCTCATCCTGCAGCTGAGCCACCGGCCGGCCCAACTGGTACCCTAGGTCCACCAGCAGTTCCAGCAGCGGCGCTCTGTAGCGTGTCAGTCCATAGCGCCTCACCGGAGGCATCGCTCTCTGAGCGGCGGAGAACGCCTGCTCTGGTTCGTCCAGGTCCCGGTAACAGACAGTGAGGGCGGCGAGGGCGGGTACGAGGAGGGTGGGCTTCTGCCATGGCAGCAGCTTCTCCTGGATGTCCAGCACGGTCTGCAGCAGCTCCGCGGCTGGCTGGAACTGCCCCGCCCGGAGCAGGCCATGCGCCCGCCGCTGCTCCTGCTCCGTGAAGAAAGCCGAGAAGCAAGGGGAGTGTCTGACGCAGCGCGTGGCGTACAGCTTCGCCAGGTAGTCCTGCAGTGCCAGGCGCCGCTCCCCGATGCTCTCGGGGGAGAAGTTCCCCGAGAGCAGCTTGCGGGGCAGCTGCACCTCCTCCAGCTCCTCGTCAAACTCCTCCAGGAGTTTGTGGTGGAAGCGGGAGAAGTCGCTGTAGCGACGCTCCACCGAAACACGGCGGGAATCGAAGCTGCCGGAACGCATCACCACCACCTGGTAGAGCTGCAAACAAACAGAAAGAACTGTGACCTTTGACCTTTAAAGTTTAAAGTTAACTCTGCTGTAGCTCAAACAGCTAGTCAGAGGGAGAGGCTGGACTTCCTGTTCGCTCTCACAGGTGAACCCACCGCAGGAGTCTTTTCTCTATGTTATGCTGACGATTACGTTCATTCATACAACACCAAATCACGAGACCGGTCACCTCAAGGTACTTTATACCGTAACATAAAAACTCTACAATCATGTAAAGAAAACAGAGAAACCCCCAACAATCATATGATCCCCTATGAGCAAGCACTTTGGCGACAGTGGGAAGGAAAAACTCCCTTTTAACAGGAAGAAACCTCCGGCAGAACCAGGCTCAGGGAGGGGCGGGGCCATCTGCTGCCACTGGTTGGGGAGTGAGAAGGAAGACAGGATAAAGACATGCTGTGGAAGAGAGACAGAGGTTAATAACAGATATGATTCAATGCAGAGAGGTCTATTAACACATAGTGAGTGAACAAGAAACACCCAGTGCATCATGGGAATCCCCCAGCAGCCTACACCTATTGCAGCTAAGGGAGGATTCAGGGTCACCTGATCCAGCCCTAACTATGTGCTTCATCCTGATGATGATGCTTTGTTTTGGTCCTCTGGGCCACCATAGACAAGCAGGAAGTTGGTGATGTGCAAGTTTGAATATTTCCTTCATTATGGTGCACGTTACCCTCTGTGACCGCACGGCGTCGGGTACCTGCTCTCATCAATGAACAGCTTCCCGACTGAGTTTTACCTGTTTGAGGTTTAAAATGAACACACCTGATTGTGGCAGGCAGGGAAACTGTTGGGACTGCACAGCAGGTGGACAGGTGAGTGCAGGCAGTTATGTTAAAGCTGGTCTTTGGGTTACTTATTATCTCAAATTTGTCTTCATAAAGATTTCACTGCTCAGCCAGTGCCTCTTATGAACGGAGTTCACCTTTACTGCTTCCTGCTCCAACAGCCACACCTTCGGAAAATAAGCCCCTCCTCCTCAGGTTAAACTTTCACTTCCTGCGGGCTCACCTTCACTGAAAGTTAGCTGTGAACATTTACAGGTTAGCCACTCTGCCCCTCATCCTCTGTCTGAAACAAGCTCTTCTGATTAGCTGTCCCTCAAAAACAGAAGGTATTTCACCTCTATGACATCACAGGGATCCAAGAGTATAAAAGCTGCTGAGCAGAGTGTTTGGAGTCAGGTTGGGATTTGGCTGGTGGGTGTGTTTCGGTGTCTCACCACGTATTTGTGTAGCACGTGCTCGACGATGCGGGTGGAGGGGATCTCAAAGAGCAGCCGGACGGGTCGCTCTCGCTGCTTCACCGCCCTCCAGTTCTGCTGCAGCTCCTTCGTGGTTAAACTAGAACAGCCAGGCGAGTCCTCTGAAACAGCAAACACAGGGAGTCAGCGCCCACTGCTGGACCGGCACACCTGTGGAAAGGCTGCATTATTAGAGGCGTGGCCTCTTTGACTCTGCATGCTGCTTTAGCAGCTGCCAGCCTCTTTGAAACCCACCTCCCTACCAGCTCCTCTTTTCACTGTTTCTGACGTGAATCACTGGCTGCAAACACATAAATATCTGACAGATTAAAGCTCAGCATCAGTGTTTACTCGGGTGGAGGTCTGAAATGTGAGTGAGCCTGGACCTAAAAGTTTCATGTCTGAGTTCAGACAGAAGAAAGAAGAAGAGGAAGGTTAAGAAGGTGAAAGACGACAGAACCTGGAGTCATCGTGTCCGCCTCAGTCAGCTCTTCGGCTCCCTGCTGAGCTGCCATCGGGTCCAAACTGCTGATCTGAGGCCAGAGAAGCTTGCTTATCCTCCCGATGTTCACTCAGTGATGGGTAGCTGTGTTTTCTGGCTCTGCTTCATGTCTTTTGGATTTTTTTTCTCCTGTAAAGATCAAAGCTGCCAGTGTGGCTCCTGCAGGTGAGTGAGGGGTTACAAAGGCCCGAGCGGGCCTGCCGAGTGTCGCTAACACAGAAGAAAGTGCTGCACGTTTGCGTGCTGACAGACGAGTGCAGGCAGGAGGAAGTCGACTTCAGCAAACAGGCTGAAGAGGAAGTGAAATGAAAGACCAGTGTGTCGTAAATGGTGTGTGAGAGAGGTGCTTGTTTTATGGCTGCGGAGCAGCAGGCGGGTGGAGTTAGCTAGCTGAAAGCAGAGTGTTTCGCATGCAGCTCCTCTCTGCTCCTCTAGGGGGAGCTCTGAAAGCTCTTTAAGTATGGAAGAAATATAGTATCATCAGAATCCAACTATTTTTAGACATTGAATTTATAACACTGAATTTTTATCCTCCAAATTTCCCTGCAAAAATATTCACCTGCAAAAATTCACCTGCAAAAATTCACCTGCAAAAATTCACCTGCAAAAAATTCACCATCAAATATTCACCTGAAAAAAATTCACCTGCAAAAATTCACCTGCAAAAATTCACCTGCAAAAATTCAACTGCAAAAGTGATGAACTTAAATGACCCAAGCCAGAGCAATCAGCACTAGATCGAGTCGAGCGGCTCTCAGCCAATTAAATTACGCTGTTTGATCACATGACATCGTTAGCCAGCAGTGTGTCTCCTAGAAGATAGCTGTTTAGAGGTGAGGGATTAAGGCTGTATCCCAATTCAGGGTCTGCAGCCTTAAAGTATGCAGCCTCAACGGTCTTCAAGGGCCGCGTACTCAAAGACCGCTAAGGCCGGAAGTGCGAGGCTCGTGAAAAGGGACGGTCTAGCCTCCGTCGCGCTTCCCAGGTTGCCTAGCAACCATAACACCAACCGCTGGAAACGTTTCATACAGCTTTGTTTGACAGAAATGAAGGAGAACATATTTTGTTCGTGTGTTTGTTTCTACACCAGCTTTGTGTGATTTAATAAGTATCTGAGGCTGAGACCACAGGACTGTAAAACATGATTGTTGGCCTTCATATCTGTACTGAACAGTCATTTAAGATTAGCTAGTAAACAACAATTAGCCAATGTTGTTCATGAGACTAAAGTCAGTGTAAATATGATATGGCCAATATTATAGTTATTATATTAATCATTATAAGTTATTACAGCAGTGAGTTTGAACTCTCAAATCAAATCACTTCTATTGTCACATCACATGTGCAGGTACACTGGTACAGCACATGTGAGTGAAATTCATGTGAGTGAACTCTGTGTCAAATACTGAGCTTCAGTAAAGATTCAAGTTGCAGTTATTTATAAGTCCTATCACCTTAAATCTTCACTCAAAGACAAATATCTTTGACAGTGTATATGTAGATGTATTATATATAAGAGACAAATATTGTTCTTTCAGTATGTTGGCATTACTAAATTTGGCTCAATGCTTACATATATGTGTAAAAAGAAAATGTACGAGCTGTGAAAACTGTTTCTAATAAACAAAGAGTAGACTGATATATTAAATATTCCTTTATTGGGTGAGAAAATCAGACCATGTCATAACTGCTTTAAGTCACACAGAATAGATATCAGAGCCTTAAACAGGCTGACTTCTGCTAAATGGGTCAAACTGGGCAGAAAGTATACAAACACATGACATCCTTATAGAATATGATGTAACACTATAGATCAACTTAGCTCAGAATATATAAAGCATACAAACAATTACAGCAATATGATGCAACAAACACAGCAGTGCTACTAATCCAAAATACTCAAAGCTTCATAGAACTGAAACAAACATTTATTTTTAGCTCCATTCTGCTGCTGATACATACTTTAGGTTTCTGAATATTAAACTTGTTGCTGCCTTTCATAGTGTGTAACTTGAAGGCCCTGAGTACTTTCTCCCACACTGAAAACACTGGGATGATAACATTATTTGAACATTACCTAATAAGACTGATTCAGGACAGACAATTAGTTATGTTAAACTTTCCTAGCAGTCCTTCACAAACAGGGAACAGTCTGTCTATTCTCTCCATCTGTCAGCTGCTGCTGGCTCTTCCTCCTCCTCTTCCTCACACACTGCTGAGTTTGTCCTGGTGGATCATCAGGGTGCAAAGCCTCACAGATGATGTGCAGCAGTGGGTCCCTCAGTCTGTCCTCACTCTGGACACTTGCAGTTGTCACACATGGAAATCAAATGTGTGATAAGCTGCAGGATTCAAACACAAGTGTAACTTGTAAATACATGTTCATACTTTTATTCCACAATCAGAGAGACAGAAACAGAGAGAGAGTGCAGGACAGACAGACAGGTGACAGTCTCAGGTGTACACACTGCTACAAAACAGCACAAGAGAAGGAGGATTTAGTGTTTGTGTTATTACGAGTGCTAAACAAGAAGAGTTCCCAGATGGTCCAGTGGACACATGTGTGACTCCTGTGATTAAAGCATCTTTCTTTCAGCTTAACGAGTGAACCGTCAGCTCGTTCAAACACACGTTAAAGTCCGTTTGGCTCCACACCACCGAACAGAGGCAGCAATATAACATAGCTAACATTAACAGTGCAGTGAATCCTGCTTGTGCCGTCATATTCAGGACTGCAAACCGAGCAGCATCACTGACTTTCAGCTTGTTGTGTTTGTGGATTTATGACTGACTTTAATTATCCATAAAATCATCACATTCTCTGTAAGAGAATCAATGAGTACTAAAATGTGCACCTTTACCTGTGTGTTATCTGGAACAGGAACAGGGTGATATCTGTGACACAACTCCCACAGCTGGTTGGGACTCGTGTTGTTTTTCTGTTCGCAGTGGATGGTTGTCCCATCCACTGCAAAATGTATTAAAATCATCCTCCAGTCGAGGAAGAAAGATGTAATGGCAGCAAAAGAGGTGTGCAGCATTTGAAATGTCAAGAAGGCCTTCTTCCTCAGGGTTGTGAAGAACATCGTAGTAAATGCATGCAACGGCCACCCAGAGGTCTCTCCACAGTCGCTCTATTCTGAAATAATATATAAAAAATATTTAAATTAGGTATGGCCTTTCTTTGGTGTGTATGAGAAATTCCCTGCTTGTTTCTAACCCTACATGAAATGCGTGCATGACAACAGTAATAATATATTATCAGGGCATGTAGGAAGGACCAAGGCATATCACTTAAAAGGTGCCAAAAGGGTTGTAATGATCAGTGGCAATACATGAGATGACAACCAGACCATTAACACAGAATGAACATTCAGGGAAGGAAGTAACAGACTGGAAAAGGTGTGTGAATAACTAAAAATAGGACAGAGTCCTGAAGGCTCTTTGGGGTTTGTAGGACCTGTCCAATATTTTCTTCCTTGAGGGGTAAATAATGGAAATTGAAAGAAACAACAACAACAACAACAACAACAACACCACCACCTGACACATATGAGACAATATATCCTGCTGGATAGGGCACTGTTCTCTAAAGACATTTTACTATAAAACTTTTTTCATAAAACTATTGTTACGTTCTTTGTCTAGGCGAGTATCGAACGCAACAAGAAGTTGGCCCACCCACACACCACCCAAATAAGTACACAAACCACAATATCTTCTAAAAGTGCTAAGCAGCCATTTATTTGCTTCAGCTGTGAGCAGTGCCAAAAATAACAAACAAAACTCCCTACTGGTCCCTATGCTGTCCTACACAAAATAAAAACCAACCAAAAGACAATCCACTTACCTAACTTTCTAACAAAAACAGGAGAAAACTTAAACAAAAATGGCTTCTCACGCCTACTAGGCTGCTGCAGTGAAGGATATATACACAAGGTGAACAAAATGTACGATCGCTACTTGACAAGACTATTTACAAAACTAAGACACTAACACCAAACACACGAGTGGAACATGGTGGATACACAGACGGACCAGCCAGCACAAAGACAGAAGACGCGACTTAAATACACACAGAGAAACACAGGGAGATTACACACAGGTGGGGAACACAGCTGGGAATAATCAACCAGACGAGACAGAGGTAAAACTGAACACACTCACATGAGACGCAGACCTTCACAATAAAACAGGAAATGAGAACACTACACCAAGACGAAGACCTGACACAGAGACAGAATGACACATGGACCCTGAACTAAACTAAACGTAAGATACAACCGAGAACAAAATCCTTAAACATGACATAAAACACTGACAACATTAAATCATAACATTATACCCTTTAAATGTTTATGTATTTTTAAATAATGGAAATAAAGCTGCAACACCTTCCATCTTATGTCAGAAACATTTGAGGTTGACAGTATTTTATGAGAACAAACCTCTGATTGTGCACACTCATTCCTGAAATGAAACTGCCTCTTCCTGTGCCACGAACAGTAAACATCAGCCATGCAACCTCCACATTTTCCCATCCGTGGTTGCAACGAATCCTGAAAACAAAGAAAAGTACCTCAAAACATTCAAGCTTTAAACAAACTTAGATCTGATAATAAAGAACAACTTATGCCTTAATCAGAGTGTTTTTAAAAATGTAAAAGAATCCTTAAAATCTTTGATTGCTACTGCTCTAGAAGGCATAAAAAAAAAAAAATTGTCTCATGAATGCACTTTCCAGCATGTGTCAGTATGAAGTTTAATTTAACACAGCTGTTAAAACATTTCTCAGGATTTACCGGGTTGGTAACAATTATTTAGATTTATTGAATTTGTAGGAAATTACACAAGTGCCATCTTGTATCATTATGATCTGTGTAAAGAGACAAGTTTAAGAATATTTTTGCAAAAATACGTTAAAGTTGGAAGTAATTGGCCGATGTTCCAATCTTGAAGATCAGCTGTGCCCATTTGTTGCACATTGTGGGAATGGAAAAGTTGAGGCCCTTGCAGGCTACCCACAATTTTCCCCAAACTGAGCGACCCAGCTAATTCAACACCTTTACCAAGCAGTGCTGTTATGTAATTGGATACAAGGGGTGAGACAGTAATATTTTCCCTCCTTGGTTGTAGCTCCCTGACATTACAAGGGTAATCATTTTATGATGTCGGGTTCAGTGTTACACCAGGATTTCAAATACAATATCATCATCAATAAGAATTAGTATTATTATTTCAGAATTGTAGGTAACCACTTTTAAATGCCATAGACTACTTATTTGTTTAATTTGATGTATTCTCTCTAGGAGAATGCAGAGGGAATATCCCGTTTAACTTATGCTATCTGTTTAAGTTTAGATTTGTAAAGATATTGACCATATCCTTTTCTGAAAGTGTGGATATAATGGATGGGGTAAGGTACTGTCATGCCACAACTTTATAGTTGTTAAATTCTGGGTACAAGTATACATGCCCATTTTGTACATGTTTTTTAATATTATTATTATCATCATCATCATCATCATCATCATCATCATCACCACCACCATCCTACCCAATTACATGTTTCTTTTACTCAGGTTATGCTGTTTTAATGACTTTACAGTATAATTTACATTGTGTTCCTTCAATTTTCCCTAATTGTATGTTATATTAATCCCATATTTCCGTTTTAATATTTCTAATGTTTGCCTTGTTTTCTTCACTGCCTGGTCTGCTTCTGTCTCGCCTGTATGGATGCATTTACACCTAAATTTCCCCAACAAATGATGTTTTAATTCACAACTACTCCAGTGAAACACGAGTCTCCCATCTTCCTGATACCGGTCTCGAGTTTTTGTTCACCAAAGCACACACCAACTTCATACTGACGGACATATCACTGCCCTATTCCCGCCTTGTCTGACCGTGTTTTGTGGCTTTGGTTCACTTTACCTCACTCTTCCCATTCTTGTCATTAAATCAGGCCGTTCTGCAACCATGGCAGCCATTCACTCTATGGCTTTATTCATGGTGTATTTTACCCCTTCACCAAATGCCGTTCTCGTTTCCCACATTATATTTGCAGTGTTCGTCTATCTATCAACATCTGTGGAGTATGGTTTTGTACCGAGTATCCTATTTTGTAGAGCACAGCATGTAAAGGTTAGCTCGGTTAGCAGGATGGTAGCATGTAGCGCTTAGTGAGACACGCCTCAGACGAGTTGAGCAAAGACCCCGTCTGTGTACTTTTATACGTGACCAACGGATTTAAATAAAATTAACGTTTCAAAAGACAAACTTGAAGATAAAACATAATATACTTACCGGAGAACCGCCAGGGTTTGCCGCTGCCATCTTGCCGCTCCTGAATTCAAAACTGCCTCTGCAGACAGGCAGGGGAGGCGCGGAAATTTTCTTTGAGTTAGTCAAACGTTTTCCTCAGTTCGAGTAGATGATAAAATAAAATAAAAATGAATGGGATTTTAAGTAGGACTAGGCGTCCTGTAATGATCTCTATTTAGGAGAAAAACTTAATCCCTCACCTCTAAACAGCTCTCTTTTCAGGAGACACACTGCTGGCTAACGGTGTCATGTGATCAAACAGCGTAATTTAATTGGCTGAGAGCCGCTCGACTCGATCTAGTGCTGATTGCTCTGGCTTGGGTCATTTAAGTTCATCACTTTTGCAGTTGAATTTTTGCACCTTTTGCAGGTGAATTTTTTGCTGGTGAATATTTGACGGTGAATTTTTTGCAGGTGAATTTTTTTCAGGTGAATATTTGACGGTGAATTTTTTGCAGGTGAATTTTTGCAGGTGAATTTTTGCAGGTGAATTTTTTTCAGGTGAATATTTGATGGTGAATTTTTTGCAGGTGAATTTTTGCAGGTGAATTTTTGCAGTTGAATTTTTTGCAGGTGAATTTTTGCAGGTGAATATTTTTGCAGGGAAATTTGGAGGATAAAAATTCAGTGTTATAAATTCAATGTCTAAAAATAGTTGGATTCTGATGATACTATATTTCTTCCATATTTAAGCTTTAATGTCTATCTGCAGGTGCACAGGCAGGTCAGACGTCACAGGCAGACACCACTGACTAGCCTTTATTAGATTTACCTTAACATGCTTCACAGTGTTAGCGAGGAACCCCGACACTCAGACGACCCCTCTGAGCTTGGCTCGGGGGGTGGGATGCGGCAGTAGGGCGCAGTAGAGGAAGCACCTGCGCAGACTCGGTTCTGCGCTGTGAAGCTGATCAGCTGTTTCTCCCTCAAAGTGAAAGTAAAACTGTTCTCGCTGGCGTCGCAACTCCAGGATCAGCTGATCCGACAGGTTCGCTCTTGCTTCTCCGCAGGTGTCCTGGACACGGTGAGTCAGGTGCCAACATCACGGCAGCCCGAGCCGTTATTCCTCGCTCTTAATAACCGCGTGGGAGGACACGCGTGGAGAGGTGATGGAAACACAGTGATTGTAAAAGGAAGCAGGTCGCATTGCGCCTGATTTCATCATCACCAGAGTAAACTCAAAGTGTACTATTTAAAGGATGATTTATTCATCAAGGGAACAAAGTGATCAAACCTACCTGCCTGTGTGCAAAAGTAACTGCCCCATAAACCAGATAACTGGTTATTGTGTTTGAGCCGGTACAGCATTCAGGAGAGGAAGTTCAGTAGAATACAGTAAAATGCAGTAGAACATGCATTGGTTTTGACAGCAGGCAGATGATGGCATGCTCAGCATGCCCACTTCCACCAAACAGGTTCAGACACTGATGTCCACTTTTCTGTAAGTCCTTATTATCCCACTGACTCATCCTGTGCCTTTATTTGTGAATCCTGCACAGAGCGAGCGTGGTGGAGGTCTCTGCTTCTTCATTTCATTTTAAATACAGACGTTCAAATATTCCTGTAAGCTCTGGTTTCTGCTCTGTATGACACTCAGCAGCTGAAAATGATGAGCTGCCGAGCTAAAGATGCCGCGGCAACCAGCGAGGTGTTCCAGCTGCTGGAAAAGTACTGCAGCAAGAGGTCAAAGCAGGGGTCACCTGAGACGGCAGCGAGGACAATTGCTGCCTGCCGTGTGAAAGGAAATGTCCCAGGTTGGTTTGAACTGTGAGCATGTAGCTGGTGCTTCCTCCTTCCTCTGCTCGCCAACACGGGAAAGAGTCTCTGTGGGTCTGCTGATGTGCTCACCTGTGTGCTCTCTGGTCAGTTATCTTTCCTCAGGGTCCAACTACCTGTGCAAGTTTCCAGAAGTCTCTGGAGGTCGTGCTTGATGGAGAAGGTGAGTGAACAGGTGTTTCTCTGACGTCCTGTCCCTGTCGAGGCTCAGACTCATCTCGCCGACTGCTCAATTTGTTTCTCAGGTGAGTCTTCCACCTGTGATGAGGTGCACAACAGGATGCTCAGTACCTCAGCGCACATGGATGGTGAGTGTCCAAAGCGGCAGCAGGACGCTTGTGTAAAGGTGAGGATGTCGGAGTCCTTTTACTCAGCCCGTTCTAACGAGGTGTCTGTGCCGCAGACATCGTCCAGAGGCTGGTGGAGCTGATCAGAGCGGAGGGAGATGACATCGACAGGAAGGTGAATCAGACGCGTAGATGGCTGCGGCAGGTCGGCGCCTCAGTACTGAACACCGGTGTGTTTCTGTCAGATCCAACAGAACCTGGACCTCCAGCAGCAGCTCAGAGACCTGGACTACGACATGTTCAAGAAGCTTACCTCCAGCGTGCAGAGCCTGGTCCACCCAGCGGAGCGGGCGGTCCCCTCTGAGGTTCAGATTCAGAGGCAGACGATCGCTCTGGCCTTCGAAGTGACCAGCAGGCTGTCAGCCACAAGTCTGGTCCACCAGAGGAGGGTGCTGAGCTTTGGAGAGCGGTACATCCGGGAGAACCACTCGGCTTGGGTGGAGCAGCACGGAGGCTGGGTGAGCATGAAGATGTGTTAGAATGTGAATCGTTAACTTTCACTGATGTTGAAGCGATTTCTGTGAAATTAAAACGATTTCTGGGTATGTTGTCTCTGTCCAGGCTGAAGCGTTCAGCATCGACTGAGCCACACGAACCTCAGAGGAACCTTCAGGCGGAGGTCACCACGCTCTGAAAGTTCAAATATTTGAGCCATATTTGTTTTGTAAAAGTAGAATTTTTTTAAAATAAACTTTTGAAAAACACACATGCTGACTGAGTGTCACGGTCAGTGACCTTGCAGCAGCCATGTTATTGGTCACATGATGTCATTACAAATACTCCAAAAGGCTCCAACAGCACAAACGCAGTGCAGAGGTCCAGCTCAGCCAAGCAGCTACAGCCGCCTGTGTCACCATCCACCTGTCAGTCAAAGAGGCCACGCCCCTAACAATGCAAACTTTCAATCAGCTACAGACACCAAACAGTTTGTGTATCAGACTGTAAACATGTTGATTTTAACACGGGAGTCTATGAGGGCTGACTTCATTCAGTTCAATTCAACTTTATTTACACAGCACCAAATCACAACAGAAGTCGCCTCAAGGCGCTTTATATTGCACGGTAGATCGTACAATAATACATACAGAGAAAAACCCAACAATCATATGACCCCCTATGAGCAAGCACTTTGGCGACAGTGGGAAGGAAAAACTCCCTTTTAACAGGAAGAAACCTCCGGCAGAACCAGGCTCAGGGAGGGGCGGGGCCATCTGCTGTGATTGGTTGGGGTGAGAGAAGGAAGACAGGATAAAGACATGCTGTGGAAGAGAGACAGAGATTAATAACAGATATGATTCAATGCAGAGAGGTCTGTTAACACATAGTGAGTGAAGAAGAAACACCCAATGCATCATGGGAATCCCCCAGCAGCCTACACCTATTGCAGCATAACTAAGGGAGGATTCAGGGTCACCTGGTCCAGCCCTAACTATATGCTTTAGCAAAAAGGAAAGTTTGAAGCTTAATCTTGAAAGTAGAGATAGTGTCTGTCTCCTGAATCCAAACTGGAAGTTGGTTCCACAGAAGAGGGGCCTGAAAACTGAAGGCTCTGCCTCCCATTCTACTTTTAAATACTCTAGGAACAACAAGTAGGCCTGCAGTGTGAGAGCGAAGTGCTCTAATAGGGTGATATGGTACTACAAGGTCATTAAGATAAGATGGGGGCTGATTATTTAAGACCTTGTATGTGAGGAGCAGGATTTTGAATTCAATTCTGGATTTAACAGGAAGCCAATGAAGGGAAGCCAAAACAGGAGAAATCTGCTCTCTCTTTCTAGTCCCTGTCAGGACTCTTGCTGCAGCATTTTGGATTAACTGAAGGCTTTTCAGGGAGTTTTTAGGACATCCTGATAATAATGAATTACAGTAGTCCAGCCTGGAAGTAAAATATGCCAAGGTTCCTCACAGTGTTACTGGAGGCCAAGGTAATGCCATCCAGAGTAAGAATCTGCTTAGATACGATATTTCTAAGATTTTCAGGGCCGAGTACAATAACCTCAGTTTGATCTGCTTTAGAAGCAGAAAGTTAGCGGCCATCCAGGTCTTTATGTCTTTAAGACATTCCTGCAGTTTAACTAATCGGTGTGTGTTATCTGGCTTCACTGCTGCCTCTGCTGGACGCCAGAGGAACTGCAGGTTTTGGTCAAGGTCAAGGTCAAGGTCAAATTTATTTATAGAGCACATTTCAAACAGCCGATGCTGCACAAAGTGCTTAACAATATAAAAATGGCATTAAAAAGCAACAATGTAATACAATAATAACAATAAAAAACAATAATAGGACAATAAAAGAATTAAAACAATAACTAAAAGTAATTCAAATAAGACCAAAATGCTTGGATCATAGTGTGTTAAAAGCCAGGGCATAAAAATGTGTCTTTAGTAATGATTTAAATTGCTCAAGTGTTTGTGCAGATCTAATATTTAAGGGGAGACTATTCCAAAGTCTGGGACCTGCCACAGAGAAGGATCTATCACCACGGGATTTGAGATCAGTCCGTGGGATGGACAGCATTAATTTTGAGCTAGACCTCATGGTTTTTCCTGGAGCATAGGCAGAGAGGAGCTCAGACAGGTAAGGAGGGGCTTGGGCATTAAGTGACTTAAAAACAAAAAGTAAAACTTTAAATTGGATCCTGTAGGAGACAGGAAGCCAGTGTAAAGAAGCTAAAACTGGGGTTATATGCTCTCTCCGTTTGGTACCAGTTAGCAGGCGAGCAGCTGCATTTTGAACCATCTGAAGACGATGGATGGTGGCCTGATCTAGACCATAATACAATGAATTGCAGTAGTCCAATCTGCAAGTAAGAAAAAGGTGAATAACACGCTCAAAGACGTTAGCCAGGAGGTATGGCCTTACCTTGGCTAGCTGTCTTAACTGAAAAAAGCAGGACTGAACTACTGCACTCACCTGCTTATTCAATTTAAAAGAACCATCAATGTAGGTTTTTTACATGTGTTTTACAATAAGAGGAAAGGGGGCCCAGAGTGCTGTCGATATGATTAAAGTTGCCAAAAATGACAACCTCAGTTTTATTTTCATTTAGCTTTAAAAAATTTAATGACATCCACTGTTTGACATCGTCAAGACAGCGTAATAAGAGCTGGGGATGGTCTGACCCTGCTTTTAAAGGTAGATAAATCTGCAAATCATCAGCAAAACAGTGAAATGAAATGCTGTACCGCAAGAAGATGGAGCCCAATGGCAACAAATAGAGTGCGAACAGGGCAGGACCCAAAATAGAGCCTTGAGGTACACCGTATTTAAGAGGGGCAATTTTGGAGTTGTGGGGGCCCATATTGACATGAAAAGACCTTTCTGACAAATAGGAGGGCTGCCAGAGTCCAGAGTTAAAAGAATATCGTTAAAAATCCTTAAAAGTGCCGTCTCAGTGCTATGTAGTGATTTAAAACCAGATTGAAATTTTTCAGAGATCATTTTAAAATCAAGGTGGGCCTGCAACTGTAGGTAGACCACTTTCTCCAAGACTTTAGACAGAAAAGGAAGCTTTGATACAGGCCTGTAGTTGGACAGAACAGTTGGGTCCAGGTTTTGTTTTTTAAGAAGAGGCTGAACTATAGCTTGTTTAAAGCATGATGGGACGCAGCCTGTAGCAAGGGACATATTAATTAATCTCAGGATAAAAGGCCCAACAGTATTAAAAGTGCTTTTAAGCAAGCTTGGAGGGAGACAATCAGAGGGGCAGTGTGATGATCTTAGGTTACTAACTACAAGTTAGTCAAGTCATTAAGGGAGACGGGATCAAACTGCTCTAAGACAGCTGAGCACACAGGAGAAAGACTCGGATCTGAGGCAGCAGACGACGAGACAAGAGCCCTAATCGATAGAATCTTGTCATTAAAAAATGCTAAAAAATCATCGCACATACTTGGTGAAGAAATGACTCCAGCATTATCACGTGAACTAAGAAAGTGATTAAGGACATTAAAAAGTACCTGAGGCCTGTGACTGTTTACTGACACTAAGTTTGAGACAAACTTTGTCTTTGCAGTTTTTACAGCTTCTTGGTAAGCAGAAAGACGAGTCCTTAAAATCTGTAGGGAAACATGCAATCTGTCCTTTTTCCATCTCCTTTCGGCGCTTTCCTTTTCCTCTCCTTTCCTTGACCAAAGGTTTAGAGTCACAGCAGACATGGATGTTAAAATCACCAAGGATTAAAAAACTGTCGAAATTAAGAACAATTCCAGCCATAAAACCTGAAAACTCTTTGATAAAATCCTTATTAAACTTGGGAGGATGGTATAGGAGGGCACACAGCAAAGGCGCAGCAGAGTTCAGGTGTAACTCAAACAGCTGGAGTTCAAAACTAGAAAATGAGTCGTGCTGTAATGTTTGATGGCAATGAAAACGAGCGTTGAACACGGTGGCTAAGCCTCCCCCCCCCACCAGAGGGCTGAGGGAGACTGAAGAATGAGAAATTAGGAGGAACCAGTTCCGAAAAAGCTACAGACTCACCAGGTTGAAGCCATGTTTCTGTCAGAAACAAAGTCCAACTGTTGTGACTTTAGGAAGTCATTTAATACAAACGTCTTGTTTGCTAATGATCTTACATTTAGTAAAGCCATTTGGAGTGTGTAGATCCTAACATCAGATGTTCCAACTCGGTTAAGTGTGCGAAGATTTCTGTGATCCACACCGCATCCACGGGTCCGAGGCCGCTTAGGGAAATAGAAAGCTGAGAGCGGGGGATCAAGTGTCGTGGGAGCTCCAGGGACAACAGGCAGGATCCATCTAAAGATGCACTCTGCTGGTCCAGTAGTTCCACGAGAAGCACGGAGAAGAGCTCGGACTTTGATGAGTGTACCAGCCCGCTTTCCTCGTTTCCTCGGGCGCTTCTTCCAGGAAGTGGTGTAGGAGTGTTGGCACAGATAAACCGGAATATAGGGCTCAAAAAGTGGTGGAGGAGGCCTATAATCATCTCCTGTCTCCGTTTGTTTAAGAGTCAGGTCATACGATGCTTTGATTTCTAAGAGTAACTGGCGATTGTACACACGCAGAGCGAGGGCATTTTGGGATAAAATAGAAAAGGATAAGGCTAGCGAAAGCCAAAGCAAAGCTAGCAGAGTTGACTGACGTGTCGCCATGCATACTGCTGGCGCCATCTTCAAATCTCATGACCTAATGGACAGGTATTAACTGACAGCCATTGGTGAAGAAAAAAAAATTATTGTTGGTCTTTTTGAGAAAAAAGTCAAACTGTGGAAAATGTGGAGATTATGGTTGTTTCAGGACAAACGGCTGCTGTAGCGCCGACGGGTTAGTGAAACTAAGTGATCAGCTCTTATTGTGATACAACATAAATGCTCTTTATTGCACGAGGCTGTAACCTCACGTCATCACTGCAGCAAATCCAGCCAACTCTTCCACGTTTGTTTTTTCCTGCTGACCAGATGCAGCTTCCTGCACACTCTTCAGCCTCGTTATTACCAGCCTGTGTTTATGAGAGAGTAAAGAAATAATTTCCTTAAAATAAACTAGTTCTGATTTCACCAACTCATCTACACAAGGTGTTTTGTAGGAGGTGCAGTGGGCTGGATGACTCTACAGCACGTGGCGCTCATCTCACAGTTGAAGAAGCTCACAGTCGAGTATTGCTTTCGATAAAGAGGGAAAGCCACAGCGTGGTGGCAGCAGAGTGTCAGGAAGCTGAGGAGCATGTCGTGCCTGTGGGTCAGTCCACGCACATGTTTACACGATAGAGGTAACAGGACCAGACTGCAAGCTAAAATAAAGTTTGGGGCTCAAACATGAACCCAAATAACTGCCCGGAGGTGTTTCTGTGCCGTAGCCTGACTGTGACACACCGTGAATGTTTCAGTCTGCCATCACAGTCCACTGAAACTAAAAGTCAACAACCTGAATTCTTTATTTTACCAACAAAAACATGTCTTTAGTTTCTGTTCTTTGTAAATGATCCTTCGGAGGGTTGGTGCTTTACTTTTATGTGTTTATGAGTCACATCTACCTCTTTAAAATCCTTTCACCTCTTTGACAAGACCAAACTGTATGGAAGGGGTTCGGTTAAAGGAAACATGTCCCAGTTTAAACCGTGACGCTGCAGAAGCTGAAAGGAGGCGACTCGGTAAAAGAAGGAAAATTACTAAGTAGGAATTATTAGTCCGAAGATCCAGGGAGGGATTTCTAGGCTCATTAGAGAATCTAACAGATCAGGAAGTAAACACCTGCGTCAGGTTCTTTTAGCCATGTCACTGACAGTAAAAGTTTTATTGTGTTGGTTCTGATGCGTTTCAGCTGGATGTGTTCCAGGCTACGTCTTTAAATCGGTTTGAAATGCTGCTGCTGTAGGACCTCACACGTTTTGCCTGCTCTTCATCACTTTTAAAAACTCGGCCTTAACTTTTGGCGCTGTGCACAATCGCGCGCCGCCATATGTTGCAAACATGTCGTCGCCGTCTCGGCTCTTTGGGTCACTCGTTACAGGTCGTACCTTGTACTCACCTTAGCACCTGCACTCTGTGAGCCCCTCCCCTTTATTATTAACTCATGTACTTTCTTTCTCAGTGTAACCATCACCCAGTCTTTAGTAGAAGGTTGTGTACATTTACTTTATATCTTATCTGTGTTTAGTCCTCCGTCTTATCCCCGTGTTGGTTTACCTTTCTGTTGGTATTGAATCTGTCACCTGTTCAGTTAGTTCCTGTTTATGTTTTATGATTGTGTAAACTCCTTGCTTTTATGTTGCTTTTTACTCTACTGTGTACAGCGGCCTTGAGTGTTTTGAAAGGCGCTTTCAAATCAAATGTATTATTAACCTTAGTTTCATGTTTATTCTCTTCTTCATAAGTTCCCAGTAGCAAAGTTGAAGTGCTTCCACATCTCGTCTCCTTCGTCCTGCACTCTGGGTCCTAATCCTTCCTTCAGTACAGTGGTACATCAGCCTGATCCAATTAGGAAAGAGTTTTTCCAGACTTTAAGAAAAAGCTGTGCCTTTACGTTTGAACAAGGTTAAAAGAGAAAGAGGACATTTCTCCTTTCTATGAGCTGCAGATTCAAACCTGGGTTAAAGCTGGGTGTGGGGCCATGAAACCTGAAAACAGGATCACGTCCCACTGACACAAACTCACTGAAAAGCCGACTCTGATGGAACGACTCCGAGTCTCGGTTAAAAGTCAAACCTCTCTCTAAAACCCTAAACCCCCCAGCTGTTCAGGAAGGGCCCGAAACTATAACCATAAGTCAGCCAAAAACAAACCACCACCCACAAATATCTGGAGGACACACTGAGTTTGTACCATGATGAGGGTGGGTGTCAGAGGACTTCAGCAGACTGTGACCTTGGACTAAAACCACAGGTAGCCCCACCTGTCGGACGCCCTTTGCTGGTGCAGGCGGGCTGCAAGTAAAAATGAAGACACAGAGACCTGCGACACTCGGGAGCTTTAATGGTTCATCATTTACAGGTGTGTACAGAAACAACACAGCAGCACAGGAAGTTCAGTCAGCCACGGCCAGTCAGCAAAGGCTGAGAGCGCCGCCTGTTTAGTCCACAGATCACACAAACTCTTCCCCTCCACAGTCAGATCACATGACTCATTGATGCTCTATAGTCACGTGACCTCGATGCTCAAAGCTCATCAGAGGGGAGGACCTTCAGATGGAGCGTTCACACCAAACACGAAGGGAAGCTTTCACGCCATGACATCGAAAACGACGCAACACGAAGAGAGGCGAATGCGCTTTGATGCAATAAACAATGTATTCACTCGATCCTGCTGACAGGAAGTATGGCGAGAGCTCAGACGGACGCCAGAGGAATCGCAGTGTGAATGAGGCGGGAGTCGCACGATTTCTCTTCTTGTTCACTTTGAGCTGAACTGTGGATCCATCACACAGCTGAGTAAGTGCCATGGTAGCCTGTGCAGTTTGGCGCCAACGTAAAGGAGAAACAGGTCTTTGAGGTGAAAAATTACAGAAAGTTAATTTTTACGATGGACTGCGGGTCGGCTGAAGGGGGTTTTGAAAGAGGTGAGTCAACGTGCGAGGGTCTTATTGGACATCCTTCTTACTCACGACCTGCTGCTCTGATGAGTTGATTGTATTGAGCTAACCGCTGCCATGCTTTGCAGCGGTTCAGCCGGAAATGCAGCGAACGAGACGGGATTCAGATGAACTTAAATGGTTTGAAAGTGTCAAAAACAGGCCTTTGACTCTTTGCAGGTGGTCAAATGGAGCGACGGGGGGACGTGAATGCTGCACGCAGCGAGGTGAAACTTTGCTCTGTGGTTCGTGTGAACGCAGCTTTGGATCGGCGTGGGGAGCCTTACAGGGAGTGGGCCTCGTCCTGGATCTGCCTTCATGAGGAAACACCTGCAGCTGCTTGGGCAGGGTCTCGGTAACCTTTGAGCTGATCAGTAAGTCGTCATTGATGGATTCGTAGTGCTGTGATACAGACTATGAGCCGGTATGAGAGCTGATAACTTCCTGTGGTTGCTACATTGGACTCAGAGGCGTAGATGGATGCGTGATGGCGGCTGATGTTCTGCAGAAGCTTGGTGGTGCATCCCCAGCTTCAGATGCCCATGTAGGTGTTCATCTTCTCCAAGGCGTCGCAGACGGTGGTGAGGTCGCTGCGCAGGTCCTGCACCACGTCCTCGATGCTGCGGGTGTCTTTGAGCAGGTCGACGCTCTGAGTGTACGGGTTGTAGTACACAGAGAACGGGCGCTTTATTGTCTTTGCAAACTCTCTGTGGAAAAGGAAGCACGCACAGGAAGTCACGGCGGGCTCGGTCCAGGCAGGAGTTTAGTTCCTGTTCAGACTTTAAAACACTCACGATGCATTCAGGGACTACTCGCTGCTTACCTCATCTTCTCCTTGGCCTCCTCGAAGCTCTCCGACACGAAGTAAACCTCCTGGAAGGTGGTGATGAGACACTCCTGGTTACAGGTCGTCTTCGGGTCAAACATCTTCACACATGCCTTTTCAGACAGGGCATGCTGGGAAAAACATCAGGAGACAAACATCACTTCCACCATCTGTGTGTGCGTGCATGCATGTGTGTGTGTGTGCGTTGTGTGTGTGTGTGCGTTGTGTGTGTGTGTGCGTTGTGTGCGTTGTGTGCGTTGTGTGCGTTGTGTGTGTGTTACCCTCAGCTCTCCAATAGACGACAGTAAACCGGCTCCATAAGCTCTCAGCTGACCGTCCTGTTTGCACAGTCCGAACTCGATGGTGAAGAAATAACACTGAAACACAGGAGGCTCCATCACTGATTGATCTCTTTAAAAATGGTTTCTATGGAATCATGTCCAAACCTCTGTGTTAGAGACATCAGCTGAAGTTCAGATGGCCTGTGCTTTCATGTGATACCAGTTTGCACCACAGGTGGTGTAACCTCGCTAACCCTCACAAACAGAAGCTCTGAGCAGCAGCTGGGTGGGGCTTCTGTCCCATCTCTGTGATGTCATGGAGATGTATGACTATAAAAACTGTGTGAAACTGAGTCTTTAGAGCGCATGTCTTTGCATTGTTGATTCTGTTTTGTACTGAGTTAGAGGGCTTCAAAGTAACTGAGTACTTTTACTCTGTTACTCTAACAGAACAGATCCACTTTAAAGTGATGCTGTAAAGTTAAAACATGTTGGTGATGAAACATGTTTTTCTAGCGCCACCATCAGCTGACACTTCATCATTAAATAAGATGAGAATAAGACTCTCATCGTTCTCAAACAAAACATGAAAAAATTATTTTCTAAATAATATAATTAACATGTAATAGGGTATAAAATATTTAATGTCATACAGCTGCTATTTTTAGTACCATTACTCTTAAAGAGAGATTTATTTATAATTTTACTGATTTATTTCCATTTCTTTGATCCTAAGTCTTCTGTAAACCTCCCACAGCTGGATTTGAACCCTCTGCAGCATTACCATGACGATGAAACTCACTGTGGCGAGTTTCTGAACGTCCTCGTCAGACGCTCCCAGCGAGGCCAGACCGATCTCCTGAGAAAACTGGGCGAACTTTGGATCAGCCAGCAGGGGGACGTGACCCAGCAGCTCGTGACACGTATCTCTGAGAGGAGGTGGAGGAAAGAAGTGTCACTACAACTAGTGAATTTACAGAGAGTATTTTTCACCTTTTTGT
The DNA here is from genome assembly GCF_013358895.1 of Oreochromis aureus. Classification (NCBI taxonomy): domain Eukaryota; kingdom Metazoa; phylum Chordata; class Actinopteri; order Cichliformes; family Cichlidae; genus Oreochromis; species Oreochromis aureus. The sequence goes on from NC_052948.1 coordinate 66,028,930, forward strand.
CTGCGTGATGCTGAGCTGGAGATCATTAAACTTATCAAACTAGAGATGGATGAAAGCTGGATGTGAGGTGGAGGTACTCACGGCTCGGGGGTGTAGAGCGGGTCGGTGCTGTGCCGGACGTACTGAGTGCAGTTGAAGACTCTGTAGGCCAAACCAGCCAGGAAGTCTCTGGGAGACAGATAACCCGCCACCGGGCGAACGGTGAAGCCAGAGCGCTCTGAAACACACAGGAAGTCACACAGGAAGTGAGGTCATCACCCTGTTCAGCTCTGGCACGTTTTCATCCGTCAACAAACGTCACCGCGCAGGGATTATGTCATCAAAGAGGCGGGGCAGTCACCAACAGCGCTTCATGTTTCAGCAGAACTTCTGGAATCTGTAATATGACTCATGGGTCACCTGAGTCCAGGTGAGCGGCTTACCTGGACCCAACGTGTTCAGAGAGACGTACCTCTGAGGAAGAGTGAGACGTCCTCCAGCTGCGGGATGTTGTCCTCTCTGTAGCCACAGTGCTTAGTGAGCAGCGGTAGGTTCTTCAGGTACTCTTTGCAGGCGTGAGTCGGGTACAGTTTGGTCAGCTCTCTGAACACCACGCCCCACGTCCTCACCTCCTCCTCCGTGTACTCGATACGAGGGATGGGCTGCCCACTGTGGGGGGAAGGGCACATGAGACGTGAAACACTTGAGAGGTGAAACACGAGAAAACACAAGGACACGGACGAACATACTTACAACTTATAATTCATGGCCACTTCCACAAAGTACTTCCTGCGCTGGCGATAAACATTATCTTTAAACCCCTGACAGGAAGGAAGTGGACACACAGTCAGAGTACAGATATCCCATCATGCCCGGCTTTCTGCTACCTTCGCGTGCACCTCTGGGCTGCTTGGGGCTTTGCTGCCGTTCGTACGTCCCGCCAAGAAAGGCTGACATCTGACACGTCAGCTAGACCTCCTCCAGCGTGTCGAAGCCCCAAAGACGAATTTGTTGCGTGTATATTGAAGAGCGAGCAGGTGTCTGTAAAAATCCCCGCCTCTTCCACGTGAGGGGGCAGATGAGCAGCACATTGAACTCAGCACCTCAACTTGTAGTGAGGAACTCACTCTGCAGGTCTCACTTCCTGACCTACAGGCTGGACAGCTGCAGGCTCAGTTAAAGTTTCCTCTTGAATGAAAACAGCTGGAGGAGGTCCAGAGGTGCACAAGGAGATGAGCCTGAAGGCCTGAAGGAGAAACTTAACACCCTGACCTGCACACAAAGGCCCTAAACACTGCACTCTGCCCCCCTCTTTGTCTCGAGTGTAAGGGTGCGTTCACACCGAACGCGATAGACGCGACCAGAGCTTCATGTTTACATGTAGAGTCAATGGAGGAGCGCGACTGGGGGTCACGCGAAACTTCAGAAGCAGATTTGCGTTGCGAAAACGCTTTTCTGCCTGATTCAGGCAACCAAGTAGCGCGACTGACGCATCCGCGCTTATCGCGTCTACCGCTCGAGTTGGAAAAATCTCAACTCAAGCGTCAAGTCGCTCCGCAACAACCAATCAGGAGCCTGGTGACGTGATGCTCTGACCTAGTTCAAAGGGGCAGGTCCAGCCAAAGCCATTCATTCTAGCAATCAGTAGTTTTCTGATGAGGCAGCAGCTCTCCAGGGCAGAGACAATGTTCTTGTTTTTCTCCTCCTTCTCCCTGAGGCTCTTCCACTCTAAGCTGGGTCCTTTTTATTCCTGTCTCTCTGTAAATAGTTATATTTTATATATTTATGTTTAATGTTTTTCTGTTTGAGCATCTTAATATTATTTCAAATAAATTTTTGTAATGACTAATGTGCAACGCGTCCTTTACGCCGCTGCTCTGCTCTCCACAGTGAATAGAGAAGGGAGACGCTCTCTTCAAACGCTAGATCAACAGCTGCCATCTGGCAAACATACCGTCTGGCACTACTTCCTCCCACATTTCCGCTTCACGCGCGTGAAAATTGCATATTTTAAAGCGCGACCAATTCGCTTTGGACGCGCTTCGAGGTGCAAATGTGCACGCCACCAGCTAGGGGCGTCTGGCGCTTTTTGGTCGCGTCTATCGCATTTGGTGTGAACGCACCGTAAGATGAATTCACGCTGCAGGCGTCTGTGAGCTGTTCTTTATAAATAAAGTTGAACTGAAACGACTCACGGGATGGTCGGCGTCTAGCTCGGACCCGTACATCAGCACTCTGTGAGAGCACTGATCCAACTCAGAGATCTTCATGGGAAACCAGGGAACCTCGTCTTCATCTGAGGAGAACACAGAGAAGCCTCACAACGCTCAAACACTCACAACGCTTTGCCTGTCAGTCAAACTTTTACATTCATGCTTTTCATTTTACAGTGTGTATATCAGTCGATTGCAGACTGAGTCAGCTGAGTTCTGTTTTCTTGGCCCTCATAATTCAAGTATATAATCCTAGCTATGCTGGCTGCTGTAGGACAAACATTTTACTCAGCAAAGAGAAAATATTACATTTAGACCGTACTGTCCACGGTGGCCAGCATGTTCTACGACTGTTTGTGTATCAAACCATTTTTCTATTCACTATTTGAATAATATCGACAATTAGCAATAAATTAGGAAATAAAACATGGATACAGTTGATTAAATACTTTGCAATATTCCTTTTTTAAAAAAGTTTTACCCCTGAGTCTCCTCAAAAACTCCGTCCAACATTCATCTGTAGTGAGTCATTCCAGACAGGATCTGGCCAGTTTTTACTGTACCAGTCCACTGTTTACCTCAGAGGTCAATGCTTGGTGAGAAGCTCCGCCTTCATTTAGTCTTGAAGAGGCTGTAAAACTTTCTTAAAGGAATCTGATACGAAGTCGATTAAAACAGGCTCACTTCTGACTGTTGACAGCGATACTGAGCTGAGCTGTTGAGGATATCCTGAACTTTGCTGTTGGTAAGCGCTGCTATTTTAGCTGCTCTTAGCCTCTGTTAGTTGTTGATAGTGTCTGCTACCTGCTGTTAGTGTTTGTTAGCCTTTTTAGCTATTCTTAGCCTCTGTTAGCTGCAGTTTTAGCTGCTTTTAGCTCGTGTTAGCTGCTCTGTTAGCCTCTGTTAGCCTCTGTTAGCTGCTCTTAGCCTCTGTTAGTTTTTAATAGTGTTTGCTAGCTGCTGTTAGCGTTTGTTAGCCTTTTTAGCTATTGTTACCCTCTGTTAGCTGCAGTTTTTGCTGCTTTTAGCTTGTGTTAGCTGCTTTGTTAGCGTTGGTTAGCCTGTGTGAGCTGCTGCCATACAATGTGAGAATGTCAAAACTGTTTATCATAGGAAAAGTGTGATTTTTAGGACACTAACTGGCAAAATGTGACAATATCAGGAATAAATGGGCTAGTTTATGCATGTTTTCATGTGTTAGCTCCCTGACTTCAGCTCAGGAGATGAACTTGAGCTGCGGAGGAAGACAATGTATTTTGTTTAGATGTCGATGGCATTGTCTCTTTCCTTTCTGTTTTTGTTTCTTTGGTGAAGTGGATGCCTTCTCCAGCAATAAAACAGGTGTGATCCCATAAATGTTGCTCCACGGCATGCGAACACCTACGACTTCTCTTTTCCTCCACCTTTGGCGTTTTATGCACGTATCTAGAAACTGGCCACTCTTTTAGTCAAAACAAGATGAACTAATCAGGTACTACAGAAATGGCGGGGTGAGTGTGAAGTGATCCAATCACAAGTGACCTCCTTGTGCAGCGTTTGATCTGCTCCTTATAATCAGCGAGGGAGGGGCAATTCAGCCCACTCCCATGAAAACGCAACAGAAGAGGAAGAGAAGAAGAGATGCAGTCTTTGTAAACAGCGTGGAGAAACACTCACCTCTCAAAACACGACAAACTTTTAAATTTTAGATTTGAGTCACTAAATTAATTTCAGATTACATTGGCTGTAATCACATCACATTTAGTCGACTAAAACTAAAGCAGTAGCTGTAAAGACAAAAACAGAAAGCACCCAGAAATCCAGGTGTGTGCGTCTGAGCGCGCTCATACCTGCTTCGACACACCACACATGTGCTGGCGTATTGAAGGACACGATGTTCACGTGGTCTTTGAGGTGCTCCAGCAGCTCGTTGAATTCTTTCTTGCTGCAGCTGCAGTCTGCAAAGATCTCCACCTCGTTAGGAACTCGCTTCGACATCCGAGACTCGATGTGGTTCAGGTTCACATGCTTCTCCTGCGGGAGGACATGAGGAGAGAGAGGGTGAAGGTGGAGGCGGGGCAGAGGTTCAGGTGTGATCTGTTTTTGAGGGCTTCCTGACCTGAAACAGTCTGAGAGCTTTGACCAGACAGCCGACCTCGTTCTTCAGAGAAAACACCACCGCTGTTTTCCCAGAATCCTCGGCGCCCTCTTTGTCCAGCTTCTCGTTGATGGGACAGAAGGACGGACGCCTCGACTGACAGCAGCAACACAAACATGATGAAGAACGTGGGGTTATTGTGACATAATGAAGTGTTTAGAAGCATCAACCAATCAGCTCTCTGACTCTGCGATGGAGGTCTCATTTGGGCCCTCCCACTTGAAGGCACTACAACTGTGGATGTTAATGCTACTCTGCACCTGAGGGGGCAACAGTGAGTCAGCTCTCAGTCCAACGGTACAGGAAGCAGCAGCTCCAGGTTCAAGAGGAGTGTGCAGGCAGGGTGGAGTGGGTGGAGAAAGAGTGCCAGGGGTGAAAGGAAAGGTTTAAAGATGGAGGTGAAAGCTGCTGTGAAGGTTTGGAGATGTGGAGATGCTCGGATGTTCGTTGCGAGTGAGCAGTGTGGACAGAATCCTGTTATCAGGGGGACCGCTCAGACTCAGAGAGGCTGAGATGGTCTGAGCGTGTGCAGAGAAGGAAAGGTGAAGGGTGGAGCAGGAGGAGAAGAGCTCAGAGCTCAGAGGAGGTTCATGGATGCAGTGAAGGGAACATGCAAAAGGTCGGAGTGACAGAGGAGGATGAGTTGTCCGTGTCCTGTGCAGATTTAGCTCAGACTGCCACCAGCAGGGGCAGTGTTTGACCAGGAGTCAGGCTGAGGTGCTTCTGCTGCTGTGAGTGAATTTAAACTGTACCTGTGTGTCTGCAGGTCACCTGACCTTCATCAGCTGATGGAGCCTTTTCTCCACCCTAAACCTTTTTACCTGCGTGCTTTTGTTTTCGCTGCACAAACTAAAGCACGGTTCTGTTTCTGGTTGGGTGACTTCCTCTCAGTAACGCCATCGGTGTGATCGCTCCCTCTGATAGGCCGGCCTCATAAAGGTGTGAAGCTGTTATCTGATGCCAACGGCAGCGAATTTCCCCAGAGCTGCTGTTCAAACACACGGTGGCGGTGGCGTGAAGCAGCTTCCTCTGACAGCTGTTAGCGTCATGAAATAAAGATGTGGAGCTGTTGACGGATGCTCAGACAAACAGCCTGCAGCCTAGCAACCGACGACACGCACGACACGCCGCTTACCCAGAACTTTAAAGGCAAAGGCGCCACAGCGAGCACGGACAGACAACTCTGAGTACTCTGAGTACTCTGAGTGTACTCTTTACCTCATGCTGAGCCTGGACTTTACCCTTCGCTCTTCTTCAGTGTCTGCATTGCGGACGGTTTTTGTCTTTTGTGGACGAACATTGATCCCTGCAAGCCGACTGGCAGGAAAACGCTGCTTGCAAAGCTGCATGAAGGGAATATTTCACGTTTGATGTAAACAACACAGAGCCGTCAGCCTGACTGCAGGTCGTTCATGTTGGGCTAAAGAAAATAAAGAAATATTGCTTCAACACAGTCCAGAAACATTATTAAACATCATTTTAGGCTAATCGTTTCATGCTAGGGTGTAAATTTTATTTGCATTTGTTTTTCTGCACTTTGGATCTGCATTTGTCTGCTTGACAGATTTCCTGTTATTAGAAAAAGATGTTAACAGAGAAAACGGTGCAGCGATAAAAACAGAAATAAAAGGAATAAATCAATTAAAGTGAATGTAAATAAAGAGTATCACAGAAAGAACTTGGTAACATTAATTCATGTCACATCCATGTGTTCCTGTAGATTTTTTTTTGGCACATTTGGTCCTCCATAAAACAGAGGGTTGAATTAGACAGTGGAGATGAACCTTCAGTTATTGATCTGATCGCTCTGGGCAGTTTTTTTAATTGATTGATCTGTTTCTGCTGCCTGGATGAATACTGATTGGATTACTGCCTTGCTCAGAGGCTCTTCAGCAAGAAGGTTGTGCGGTTAGCCAATAAAGGTAAAAAAGTACTAAAAGTAGAAATAGATTAGTTTGACTTTGAATTTTTGGAGCAGAATTTGAGAAATAAAAAGTTTCTTATTATCTTCTCCTGATCAGCGATCAATAAAGTCCTGAAGCTGCTCTCAGCTACAGTACTCAAGTAAAAATACCCAGTTACTCTGAGAGGAAGAGGATGAAGACTCCTCACCATCTGTCCGCCGGTGTGCCGCTGCCGCTGATGCTGCTGGTCAAACATGGCCGAGTCCAGCGACAGCCCGCGCCGCGACCAGTACTTGCTGGAGAACATCATCATGGCCGGCTGCATCCTGGGGATGTGCTCGTCGTCGTCCTTCATCACATGGCCCGACGCCATCGGGAACCAGTGAGTGTATGAGTACCAGGACTCCAGCCTGCCGCTCTGCAGCTGCTCAGGAGGACGAAGAGGAGGATGCTGCTGCTGATGCTGCTGGAGCTGTGAGCCGCTGCCGACCCGCCTCCTCACAAATACTCCCCCAGGAGGGGGAGGGGAGGTAAGCTCCACCCACACAGACACCCACAGCAGTCTCAAAGTGGGCGAAGACTTTGGCTGCAGAGTGACATCATAGGAACACACGCACCAGCTCAGAGACGCACCTGAAAACACACACACTCGTTTTCACGCCTCCATGAGGACATTGAACTAATGTAACACTTTACCTGCTGTCTCACTCTAACCAGCAGGAGCTAATGCCTGACCCCAACCATGACCTAACCACAGCTGAGCCTTCAAAGCCAGGAGGACCACCATTTGTCCCCCAATTACTGGTCGTCACAAAGATGTTTAAACAAGCACACACACACACACACACACGCACAAGCACACACACAGAGACACACACACACACACACACACACACACACACACACACACACACACACACACACACACACACGCACACACAGACACACACACACACACACACACACACACACACACACACACACAGACACACACACACACACACACACACACACACACACACACACACACACACACACACACACACACACACACACACACACACACACACACACACACACACACACACACACACACACACACACACACACACACACACACACACACACACACACACACACACACACACACACACACACACACACACACAGACACACACACACACACACACACACACACACACACACACACACACACACACAGAGACACACACACACACACACACACACACACACACACACACACACACACACACACACACACACACACACACACACACACACACACACACACACACACACACAGCACACACACACAGAGACACACACACACAGACACACACACACACACACACACACACACACACACACACACACACACACACACACGCACACACACACACACACACACACACACACACACACACACACACACACAGACACACGCATACAAGTACATACACACACACACACACACACATACACACACACACACAGACACACACACACACACACACACACACAGACACACACACGCACACACACACACACACACGCATATGCACATGTACACACAGACACACACACAAACGCACACACACACACACACAGACACATGTACACACACAGACACACACAAGCACATACACACACACACACAGACACACGCACACAGACACACACGCAGACACACACGCACACACACACACAGACACACACGCACAGACACACACACACGCACAAGCACACACACACACACACACACACACACACACACAGGCAGACACACACACACACAGACACACACACACAGACACACACAGACACACACGCACAGACACACACACACGCACAAGCACACACACACACAGACACACACACACACACACACACACAGGCAGACACACACAGACACACACACACACACACACACACACACACACACACACACAGACACACACGCACAGACACACACACACGCACAAGCACACACACACACAGACACACACACACACACACAGACACACACACACAAACACACAGACAGGGAGCTGAGTGTTTAAAAGCCGTTCCCCTGACACACCTGGTCACGCCACCTGAGTGATTTCCTGCTGATGTCAAGTGTCATGTGACGGGAAGGACATAAAAGAGTAAGAAAGGCTCCACGGCTTCGCCCTCTCCAGCTCGGACGGACCATACCACTCCCACAGGTGAGGGGGGTCAGGCCGTGTTTCCTGCTCTCACACACCTTAAATACCTGCCTGTGTGTTCATAAATCCTGTGGCCCAATCACAGCTGACCTTCACTCACAGAAAGTCATATGACCACAAATCGAACTGATCACTTGTGGCGACTGGAGCCGATCAGGTGATGACGCCTCTGACCTTTACCTTACTCATAGCAGCAGCAGTGGAAGCTTAAATAGAAGCTGCTGATGTCATTCCAGCTCGGGTCACGTGATTCCCACCTGTACATTCTGCTGTGGCCCCTCCCCCGACTGGCGGACATCAGAGAGGGTGGTCTGGTTCGAATGTAAACATCTGCAGCTCTCAACTTAATGAGGTTTGAGTCTGGAACGGCACTGTGCTCTGATTTGTCATTTCAGATCTTAAACTTCAGTTTGAGGTTTCATCAGCTGTGAGCATGAGGAGCAGACTCTTCTATTAAACCTGTTGGGGGGGAAGCAGGTGATGGACGGCTGATGGTTGGCTGATAAACAGCCATCATGGCGGCGGCGCTTATCAGCGTGGACAATTTCCTGCCACACAGGAAATGAAAGCTGCATCAGGAGGAGCCGCGGCTGCTTTGTTCCTGAGGCTTTATGAGCTGATTGCAGGCGATACCTTCATCTTCCTCCTCCTCCTCTTCGCCTTTAACACCAAACTTCTTCAATCTAAGGAGGCGAGGAGGAGGAGGTGGTGAGGGGGAGGCGGAGGAGGAGGCCAGGAGATATCCAACAGTCACATGAAAGCAGCTGAGGTGACATTTGGAGCAAACAGGAGGAGGCGTGACATTTACGAAGATGAATCGAATCATTTCCTCACATTGATGCAAGCAGAGCTGCTGCCCTCCACCTCCACCTGCACCACCCCTCCCACTCTGACTGTGCAGTGGCACAGCTCTCTGATTTGAGCTCGGCCCTGCAGGTGCGTTTTCCTTCTTCGCTCCTTGACACGAAGTGAAAACTTCAGCTTCTGATATTCAGACGAAGCCGAGCATCATCGTAAATAATCTGGCCTCCTGAGACGAGCTGCGATGCTGGGTCTGACTGTGGTCTCCATGGTTACTGACAGGTCAGCTCCAATAAGAGAGAGAGATGGTGCTCAGTCCTTAACATATTTTAAGGTGGAAGCACACCTACAAAGAACAGCTGCTGATGTTTATGAGGACAAAGTTCAGCGTGTGTGGCTGGAGGTGAACATGGTGCAGTTGGACTCAGTGTCCCTGTATGCTTTTTTTTTTTTTAATATTATATTTTTATTGAAAAAGGACTTGTTACAATAAAGTGCATTGATATTATTTAGTCAAAAAAAGAAAAAAAAAGACTTTTTCTTAGTCCTTTTGTTTTACATTCAAATAACAAAAAGTGAACTCTGTGGCTTGACAGTGTATACGTAATGCAGCATGTTTAACTTATTTACATAAAGTACATTCAATACATATTATGAAGTAGAGGGTCGACCTGACATTATACAATACATGGGAGATACACAAATTCAGGGCTACTCTTACCTAAATTCAGGGCGGATGGGGGACACAAAGCCAATCCATTTATTCCATATTTTGTAGAATTTGTCTTTTCTAATTTTTAAGGAGAATGTCAATTTTTCCATTTTAAATATTTCAAAAACCACATTAAACCGATCCTCAAGTGTTGGCGGAGTTGGATTTAGCCACTTTCTGGTTATTGATTTTTTGCTGGCCGCTAATAGCGCTTGTAAGAGCTTTGTGTCCTCTCCCTGGACTGAGCCAGCAACCAGGCCCAAGTACAAATTTACAAAATTAATATCAAATTTTATCTTAAAAACCTCACACAGAGTTTTATGAATTCCCAGCCAGTAATTTTTTAAATTAGGGCAATCCCAAAAGATATGGTAATGATGTGCCTCTCCTGATCCACATCTTCTCCAGCATTCCGCTGTCCCATTTTTATATTTAGTTTGATCAGGGGTTTTGAAAAAACTAATAATATTCTTCCAGCAATGGTCTCTCCAACATAATGAACTTGTTGAGTACCAATGAAAGTTACAAATCCTCTCCCAGTTCTCGTTTGTTATACCCATCCCTAATTCCAATTCCCATTTGGTCTTAATATTTTGGGTAGTATCCTTCCTTGCCTGAAGAAGCACATCATATAGTTTGGAGATTGGTTTTCTCAGAGAACCAACATATGCTAATTTAACTATCTTAAAAATTCCCGACTCAACCGAGTTTGGGTTTGGGATACTGCAATATTTGTTAAAATAATCCCACATTTGAAGAAACCTGAAGAAATCTACTTGTCTTAAGCCATTTCTTATTTGTAAAGATTGGAAACTCTGTAGTGTCCCTTTATGTGTGAAGGAATGGAGTGTTGTTAGTCCGCTCTCTATCCAAGACTGAAATCTTTTATCACTTTCATTTGGTTTAAAATCTGTATCGTAAGCACACCATCTAAATTCTTTTAGTATTTGATCAGTACCACATATTTTAATCAATTTATTCCATATTTTTTAGAGTGTGGCTTATCCATGTTCCTTTACCTTCTAAACGGTCTGCCAGTTTTTTATCTGCAATTGAGGCTTGTAGTTCAAATTTGGAGGTTGTATTAAATTCTATGGATTTCCACTAAGCTTTCAAGTCAGGGTTACACCACTGCAGCAGAGTGATGATCTGAGATACATAATAATAGTATTTTAAACATGGGAGCATTGCCCCCCCTTTTGCCTTGCTTAACTGTAAAATACTAAATTTAATTCTTGGTTTTTTCCCCTGCCAAACAAAACGCAAACTCCATTTTTCCCATTCCCCAAACTGTGTTTGAGTTACTTCAACAGGTAAAGTTCTAAATAAATAGTCTTGGGAGTACATTCATTTTCACTGCTGATATCCTTGAATTTAAATTTAAGAAGTGCACCAGATTCCACCTATCTAAACCAGATGTCATGGCCTGTGACAAAGGACCATACTTTACGTGTGATAGATTGGAAATATTCTTAGTTAGAATTATTCCCAAGTATTTAAGTGTTTCAGCTTCCCAATTTATATTATTATTATTATTATTATTATTATTATTATTATTATTATTATTATTATCTCGTAAAGTTTTAGATGCCGTATAGTTTAGTGTCATTACCTGTGTTTTGTTTAGACAGTTCTCCAAAGTCGGATAGAGAGGACATCAACTCCTCAAATCATTCTTCAGGTTCCCTCAAAAAGACCAAGACGTCATCTGCAAACATTGCAACTTTTTGTTCTTCCCCAGCAATTACGATACCTTTAATTTTAGTATTGTTTCTTATAAACTGACCAAGAGGCTCAATAAAGAGTGCAAATAGAAGTGGTGAGACCGGACAGCCCTGCCTGGTCCCTCTTTCCAGAGTAAAAGATTCAGATAGATCTCCGTTGACTTTCACACAGGCCCTTGGTTTATCATAGAGGGATTGTGTTATTGAGATGAATTTATTGTGAAAACCAAAAGTCTTTGATACCCTATAAAGAAAAAGTCATCTGACTGAATCAAAGGCTTTCTCAGTGTCCAGTCCCACCAACACTGCCTGGATCTCTATTTATTTGTTCCATAACATGTAGGGAACGCCTTATGTTGTCCACTGTTTGCCTTTGTTGGATGAAACCACACTGGTCCAGGTCTATTATATCAGGTAAAATTTTTTCAAGTCTCCGTGCCAAGATTGCTGTAAATAGTTAATAATCCAAATTTAATACATTGATCGGTCGATAACTGCTACATTCTGTCCTATTTTTACCCTCCTTGGGAATGATGGAGATAACGGCTTCCTTCCACGAGGAGGGTAGTTGACCCTTTTGCATAACCCAGTTGAATGTTTTCAGTAAAATAGGAAACACTTCCTCTTTCAGCTTTTTGTACCACTCTGCAGTTTACCCATCCGAACCCGGAGTCTTGCCTACTTTTAATTTAGATATTGCCAGGTGAAGTTCTTTGTTTGTTATTGGTTGGAGTAAACTTTCGTTTTGGATATTTGTTAGAGTTGGTAGTTTTAATTCATTCAAAAAATTATCCATTTTTATTTCATCCGTTGTTTGTGATTGAGTGTACAGTTCTTTATAGAACAACTCAAAGCTCTCTTGAATTTTCTCTAATTGATTTTCAATGATTTTTGTTTGAGGGTTTTTTATTTAAAAAATTGTGTTTTCCAGTCTCTGTTTACGCAATTTATAGGCTAAGAGATTAGAGGATTTGCTTGCTATCTCATAATATTTCTGCTTTAAAAGAACAATTTTCTTTTGAGTTTCTTGCGTATAGATTTCATCAATTTCAACCTCTATTTTTTTTATTTCTTTTTTTTTTTTTTTTAATCTCAGAATTACCTTTGTATCCACCCTCCCATTGTAGTTGTTTTAACTTTGCCTGAAGGTTGACTCATTTTTGCAGCTTTATCTTTTTCAGATGAGAAGTCATTGAAATTATTTTTCCTCTCATTACTGCCTTTAGGGTGTCCCATAGTATAATCTGTGACACTTCCTCATTGTCATTTAATTCAAGAAAATCCTTTATTTCTTCTCTTAGCTTTTGTTTTAATATTGGATCATTTAGTATACTGGAGTTCAGTTTCCGCAGCACCTTCCTTGCTTTCTTCTCTAGACTCAAAGACAATGAGATGGGACTATGATCTGAGAGATCTATCGTTTTAATTTTACATTCCCTTACTCTGGCACAATCACTACTAAACATAAAGAAATAGTCTATTCTAGAATAAGTCCTATGGGGACACGAGTAGTGGGTGTAGTCCCTGCTTTAAGGATGTAACTCTCTCCAAACATCAATTATACCCAATTCCTCCATCAATAGATTTAATTTTTTTGTAAGAGCATTTGGGCAAATAGATGCTCCAGACACATCTAGTTTAGGGTTCAATCTTATATTGAAATCACCTCCACAGATTACCAGACCTTGTGAATTCACGATTAAATCAAATATTTGTTTATATACTGCCCAGTTGCTTCCTGGAGGAATATACACATTTATAAAAGTCATTTCCAGACCTTCAATTTTGCCCGTAATTTTTATAAACCTTCCCTCCCCATCCTGTAGTTCTGATATGTGTTCATAATTAATTGTATTTGAAATAAGTATAGCAACTCCTCTCCTATGTCCTGCCTTATATGAAGACGAAAATACATTTTTAAAACCTCGTCTTCGCAATTTATCATGTTCTGATTGACTCAGGTGGGTCTCCTGGAGGAAAGCCACCTGTGCCTTTTCTCTTTTTAATTTAGACAGAATCTTACTTCTTTTGACCGGATTTAGAACTCCATTTACATTAAAAGATATTAATTCAATTGGTTCTCCCTGCATTCATACCTTTGCAATTTCCCCCCTTTCTCCCCCACTTCATATAGGCTGCTGCCTCGTAAACACAGTAAAACAAAAATTGCCACCAACAAAAAATAAAATTGTGAACACTTAAAAGTTCTACCTCTTCTGACTTCCCCTCACACGGTCCTCTTACTGACCTGTAGCAAGTCCGAGGGAAAGCCTCCAACCCAAAATGAGTTGCAGGGCCCTCTACTGTGACAACAGTCATGGTGGTCCTCTCCCATTGTCCCCGTATGCTGAACTGTCCCAGCAGCAGCGATCACAACCACAATACGTGCAGGATGTTTGATTGTGTTCAGTAAATTCTGTGTGTTTGACTCTGACACATACGCCACAGAACCTTGGAGTCATTTTTGACCAGGACATGTCCTTCAACGCACATATTAAACAAATATGTAAGACTGCTTTCTTCCATTTGCGCAACATCTCTAAAATTAGAAATATCCTGTCTCAGAGTGACGCAGAAAAACTAGTTCATGCATTCATTAAATCGAAGCAAAAAGATGACAGTCAATAAAATTCTAAAAGATAATTTATTGACAAATAATCAAAAGATAAAACAGTACAGTGTCCCATTTATGAATCAAGTAAAAATACACAGTCCCAAGGCCAGAGCCAGCTATGCCACACTGTCAGTTGCACTCCACGTGTTGACTTCAACAGGGTTAGCAGTTGTCCTCTAACACCCACCACCATGCAAGTAGATAGCCAGTGGTCACTCCAGCCTCTGCAACTCTGCTGCCTTTAGGCTGTGGTATATAATAGGCCCTGGCCTGCACAGAGAGACAAAATGACACATTCACTATAGAATTCATAGCGCAAAACCCATCCATCCCAAACATACCAGATTTCATCACATTACATACCTGCACAGAGAGACAAAATGACACAGCAGTGTTTGTAGTGTGGGCTATAAGTAGACCAGTGTATCAGTGCAATCCAGTACACCTGCCTCTAATTAGTCCAACCCTATTCCAGCCATTGACTCACCAAAAATGTGACACACACACACCACCACTCCCAACCCAGTGCAACTTCACACAATAATATGGAGCTGAATTAACACAGGCACATTAGTCTGCCATGTTACAACCATATCACCCTATTAGAGCACTTTGCTCTCACTCTGCAGGCCTACTTGTTGTTCCTAGAGTGTTTAAAAGTAGAATGGGAGGGAGAGCCTTCAGTTTTCAGGCCCCTCTTCTGTGGAACCAGCTTCCAGTTTGGATTCAGGAGACAGACACTATCTCTACTTTCAAGATTAGGCTTCAAACTTTCCTTTCTCCCTCCTCCCCACACCTGAAATTCACTGAGGAGATGATGGAGCGGGTCAATGCTGGGCTCAGATCTACCCCCCCGGCCCAATCCCTTTTTGTCCCCCATAAACCCCCTACCAGAGCAGCCAAAGGTTCGCCATCGGGCCCCGCCCTCAACAGAGCAATCGAAATTACATTGCCCAGCCTCGCCCCCCTTAGTTCCTCCTTACCACCTTCATGCCCTGTCTCCGCAGTCTGATGTGTGATGTGTGGAGGGTCCGGGCTGCGAGGATTATGGCAGTGGTGACTTTTCCCAGGAGAAGCTGGGACCCTGTTTATTAGAAGGTTTTAAAATTTCTGTACTTTTAGGTGACAGAAGGAGACATGTGGCCTGGTCAAAACACAGAGCTGCACTCTAAAAGATCTTTAAATATAGTAAACATACCTTGTGTGCCACAGACTGCTCCCAAACACGAGGGGGCAAATAATACCTCTAAAACACTTAAGTTGGCTTTATTAAACGTTAGATCTTTAGCTGGGAAAACATTTTTAATTAATGATTTAATCACTGAGCACAGCCTTGATTTTATGTTTCTAACTGAAACTTGGTTGGACCAAAGTAACAGTGGAGCTGTTCTCATCGAGTCGACCCCTCCTAACTACAGTTTTATCAGTGAGGCCAGGGTGAGCAGGAGAGGAGGAGGGGTTGCTGTCTTATTTAATGAAACATTTCAATGTAAGCAGCTATCTCCTGGAAGTTTTCAGTCTTTTGAATATGTGGCTTTACAGCTGAAGGCCCCATCCAAAGTTATGTTTCTTAATGTTTACAGGCCTCCCAAATACTGCACAGACTTTTTTAATGACCTCAGTGAACTGCTGTCTGTGATCTGTGTTGATTTCGACTGTGTAATTATTGTTGGGGATTTTAACATCCATGTGGACAACCCTCAGGACAAAGGGACCAAAGACCTGAGTAACACTCTGGGCAACTTTGGGCTGACTCAGCATGTAACAGAGGCCACACATAATAGAGGACACACTCTTGACCTACTGATCTCCAAGGGCCTGAGCATTTCAAAGGTTGCTGTGTCTGATGTGGGCCTGTCTGATCATTACTGTGTTTTCTTTGAAAGTAAAATCTCAGCCCACACAAATATATCAACAGCAGTGATCACAAAACGGTGTATAACTGAACACAGTAGTGAGATCTTTAACCAGGTCTTCCCATTAACACCTGACCTGTCCAGAAGTTCAGTCAATGAGCTCGTCAATAGCTTCAATGCTAAAATGTTAAATGTAATGGACACTATTGCTCCCATTAAGGTGAAGGTTATCTCTGGAAAGAAAAAGTCTCCATGGAGAAACTCCACACTGGTGAAAAAATGAAAAAAGAGAGTGTAGGAAAGCTGAGCGCAGATGGAGAAAACAAACCTCCAGGTTCATTATGACATCTATAAAGAGAAACTTCACAATTATAACTTACAACTGAGGAGTGCAAGGAGGTCCTACTTCTCTGACATCATCACCAAAAACAGTCATAACGCTGGGTCTTATTTTCTACAGTTGACAGGCTAACAAACCCTCCTGTGTCAGTGGCAGCTGAACTTCATTTGACCATGGCCTGCAATGACTTTGCCAAATTCTTCACAGAAAAATCCAAAAGATTAGACAAGCAATTAATACATCAACAGCAGATCCAGGATATGTACTGTGTCCACCGAAAAACTGTTTAAACACCATCAAACAGTTTCATCCTATTAACAGCAAAGACCTGGAGGACATCTTAGGTCAACTGAACTCCTCCTCTTGCTGTTTAGATGTCCTGCCAACAATTTTTTTCAAAAAGGTCTCAAAGACTTTGGAGTCAGACCTGTTACAGATTGTCAACTTTTCTTTAATATCAGGTGTGTTTCCAGAATCACTAAAAACTGCTGTAATTAAACCTCTACTGAAAAAGGACAATCTTGACAAGACACAAATGAATAACTACAGGCCGATCTCAAATCTCCCATTTTTAAGTAAGATTATTGAAAAAGCAGTTTCTCAACAGCTCAATTACTTCTTAAAACAGAATAACTGCTATGATGCCTTCCAGTCAGGTTTTAGACAGAACCACAGCACTGAAACCGCTCTGACCAAAGTGTTTAATGACATATGTCTGAACACAGACAGTGGAAAAATGTCAGTCTTAGTTTTACTGGATCTCAGTGCAGCATTTGATACAGTTGACCACAACATATTACTCAAACGACTGGAGAACTGGGCAGGTCTTTCAGGAACTGTACTAAACTGGTTCAAAACATACTTAGAAAACAGGAAATACTTTGTATCAATAGGTAACTTCACATCTGAGCAGACAAGTATCACATGTGGAGTTCCCCAAGGTTCCATCTTGGGACCCCTTCTGTTTAACATTTACATGCTCCCACTGGCACAGATTATAAAGAACAACAAAATAAACTATCATAGCTACGCAGATGACACACAAATATATATCACAATGTCACCAGGAGACCGAGGCCCTGTACAGGCTCTTGGTAAATGCATTGAGGAAATTAATGACTGGTTGTGCCACAATTTTCTCCAGCTAAACAAAAATAAAACTGAGGTAATAGTCTTTGGTGCAAAAGAAAAACGATTACAGGTCACCAGAGAACTTCAATCTATACACCTAAAAACCACAAACCAGGCGAGAAATTTGGGTGTAGTGATGGATGCAGACCTAAACTTAGAAAAACACATTAAGACATTAACAAAATCCGCTTACTATCACCTGAAGAATATTTCAAGGATAAAAGATCTGATGTCTCAACAGGACCTGGAAAAACTAGTCCATGCATTCATCTTTAGTAGGCTTGATTACTGTAACAGCATCTTACAGGTCTACCTAAAAATCAGTCAGACAACTACAGCTCATTCAGAACTCTGCTGCTAGAGTCCTCACTAAGACCAAAAAAGTGGACCACATCAGTCCAGCTCTGAGGTCTTTACACTGGCTGCCTGTCCGTCAGAGGATAGGCTTTAAAGTTCTGATGCTGGTCTATAAAGCTCTGAATGGTTTAGGACCGAAATACATCAGTGACCTCCTGACCCAGTATGAACCTTCCAGATCCCTCAGGTCATCTAGATCCGGTCTGTTATCAGTTCCCAGAGTCAGAACCAGACACGGAGAAGCTGCATTCAGCTTTTATGCTCCATATATCTGGAACAAACTCCCAGAAAGCCTCAGATCAGCTGAAACACTCAGTTTATTTAAATCCAGGTTGAAGACTCACCTATTCTCAGCTGCATTTGAATAAAGCACCAAATCCACACTTAAGTTTAAATTTCAAAACCTACTTTTTAACTACTGATTTTATCTACTGTTCTGATTTTATCTACTGTTTTGATATTTGATTTTATATACTGTTTTGTTTGTTTGTTTGCTTGTTTTAATCAAATTTAAATCATGCTTTTTATTTGTTTTTGTTTTTAATGTCTCTGCAAAGCACTTTGAATCACCTTGTTGTTGAATTGTGCTATATAAATAAACTTGCCTTGCCTTGCCTTTTTGCTAAAGCATATAGTTAGGGCTGGACCAGGTGACCCCGAATCCTCCCTTAGTTATGCTGCAATAGACGTAGGCTGCCGGGGATTCCCATGATGCATTGAGTTTTTCCTTTCCAGTCACCTTTCTCACTCACTATGTGTTAATAGACCTCTCTGCATCGAATCATATCTGTTATTAATCTCTGTCTCTCTTCCACAGCATGTCTTTATCCTGTCTTCCTTCTCTCACCCCAACCGGTCGCAGCAGATGGCCCCGCCCCTCCCTGAGCCTGGTTCTGCCGGAGGTTTCTTCCTGTTAAAAGGGAGTTTTTGCTTCCCACTGTCGCCAAAGTGCTTGTTCATAGGGGGTCATATGATTGTTGGGTTTTTCTCTGTATGTGTTATTGTAGGGCCTAGCTTACAATATAAAGCATCTTGAGGCGACTGTTGTTGCGATTTGGCGCTATATAAATAAAACTGAATTGAATTGATTTCAGTCACAAACTGAAACTCAGGATTAAAAGAAGTGTTTGTGCCGACGTCGGTGAATCCGACCCCAAACGCTCCTCCTCTCAACGCCAGCCTCGTTCATATCACCTCCACCAATCGAGGAGGATTTAGTTTTTGTAGTCCGTCTTCAGCACCCTGTAGTTCCAACATGTGTCACATTAAAGTGTGTTGCACCGCTTCAACTCACTACAATCAGCAGGTGATTTTAGACCCAGACACGCCACAGGGCTGTGTGCTGCTACATCATGGAGTCTACAGGAGGTGGAGGCCCTGAACCATTCAGGACTCCACCCAGGCCACAGCATTACTGAGCTGTGTCCTTGTTACCATCAGGCAGGCGACGCAGACCAAAGAGCTCCACTGGACCCCCTGTTAGTGTTCCTCAGGTGGAGCCATGCTGGACGCTGAGGTGGTCTGCACTCACAACATAAACCAGATTCAGTGTTTCAACCCTGAGAGGTGTGTGTGTGTGTGTGTGTGTGTGTGTGTGTGTGTGTGTATTAACATCTTCGTGGGGACCAAAAACTGGGAGTTTACTATACTTGTGGGGACAAGTGGCCCCAAAGTCCCAGTCCCCACGAGTTTGAAGGCATTTTTGAGACTCAAAATGTGGTTTTGGTGTCAGGGTTACAATTAGGTTATGGTTAGGTTTAGGGGAAGGGTCAGGGTTAGGCATTCATTTTTGATGGTTAGGATTAAAGCGGCTAGGGAAAGCATTATGTCAATGAGATGTCCCCACAGGGATATAAATACACACGTACGTGTGTGTGTGTGTGTGTGTGTGTGTGTGTGTGTGTGTGTGTGTGTGTGTGTGTGTGTGTGTGTGTGTGTGTGTGTGTGTGTGTGTGTGTGTGTGTGTGTGTGTGAGTGAGAGAGAGAGAGTGTGCGCGAGATCTAGACGTCACAACTGAGACGGGTTTCACGCTGCAGGAAACAAACTTTATTTCTTTGGTTTGTTCGCCGTCGTCATGGAGACAGAAGCTGATGACGGGGAGTCTTTAATCTGATCTCAGTATAGAGAAAAACATCATAGTGCCGACAGGAAGAGGAACACAGGCGCCTCCTGTCGGCGAATAATGCGAGTGCCATCATCCAACAGAAAGAGCTCCTCCCTCTGCCACTGCACAGCCAATCAGGGCTCTTGTGGGCGGAGCTTCCTGGATCTAAAACCTCATTCAAACCAAAGGCCAGACAGCTGCTCCACCCTAACCCCCATCTTCGGGAGGTGGAGCCAACAAATTGATTGCTCCGTCACTGGTTGGCTCCGCCTCCTCTTCATCAGGATGAATGAGGCTTCAGATTGGAGCGGAGGAATGCCTGAATTAGAGCCGCACGATACAAGAAATTACAAAAATAAGATTCTCAATAATCTTTTTACACACGCCCCCTCCTCCAGTGAGGCAGGGCCACAGATTCACCCCGCCCACACACAGTCCATCTCCACTCTTTACTACGATACGAAGGCCCCTCTGCCGCTCTGCTTGCAGCTGCTTTCTCTCAAGTGTCCGTTGGAGATACCGCCCTCCCGCCGAGCCGCTCCGGAAGCCAGCGCCGAACCGCAACCAGTTGAGTCCGCACAGCGAGACTCGACATCAAAGCCCAAGATGGTGGCGACAGGGCGAGGGAGGTCCTGAGGAGGAGCAGACAGATCAGGGTGAGGGGTCAGATGGCCGTACCACGACCGAAGACGCTCCCCGCACTCACCTTGCAGCTCCTGATCTGCAGACAGATGCCCTCAGCTTTCTGCAGGATCTCCTCGATGTCCAGCTTCATGGAGAGCTCGTTGATGTGCTGAAACACACACACACACACACACACACACACACACACACACACACACACACACACACACACACACACACACACACACACACGTTGGTGAACAGTCTCAGGTGTGCACAGATCTCCGGGCAGCTTTGGCGTGACGCTCACCTTCAGGATCTCGTTGAAGCCATAGTTCTCCTCCATGATCTTCTGCTTCTCCGAGTCCAGGATGGCGCAGCACACCAGCAGGTGAAAGTTCTCGCAGGGCAGCCCGGTCCACATTACCTGTGGAGGAACCACACGTGAGACAACAGGAAGAACGACACCCGTCAGCACCTCCGACCCCGCAGGAGGACACCGACCTCCCAAAGCCGTAGCACGTCCACAAAGCTCAGCTCCCTCTTGAACCTGATGAGCAGCCAGCGGAAGCAGAAGTACAGGTATCCTGAATCCTGAGACTCTGAAACACAGACAGAGGGGGCGGGGTCATTCAGAGCCGCTGTTATTCACAGCAAACACACAGGCACAGCTGCAGGCGGCGTACCGAGGTAGTTCCAGAAGGCGAGGTCGAGCAGCCTGAGCAGCGAGCTGAGCTGGATGAGCTGAGTCTTCATGCCCTGCATCTGCTCCTCAAAGTTCTCATGCTGCAGGACGGACACGGCGGTAAATCAGCACACAGTTTAACGTCCGAGCTTTCAGAGCAAAGATCAGCTCGTCTGCTTTTAATCCCTGTTTCCTCTGTGGCGTGAACAGCTCTCCGCCGTCGGGGTCTATATGTAACCCCAAGACTTCCTGTTTAAGTGGCCGACTTCATAATAATAACACAGTAATGATAAACGGGCCAGCTGCTGACTGACTGCTGTGAACGGACTCACCATCTGGTCCATGAAGGCCACGAAGCACCAGAAGGCATCGACCTCGTTCTCCATGACGTAGAGGATGGGTGACAGCAGGTCGCTCATGCCCTGAACGTAACCTGCAACACAGAGAGCTTCCTGTCAGGAACAGGAAAAGGGATGTGGCGCCGTACCTGCAGAGGCGAAGCGCAGCTCACCCAGGTCGAAGTCGTACATGCAGTAAGTCATGAGGATGTCGTGCAGCAGGACCAGGCCCGGGTTGTCGATGCCCTCGTAGAAGCGGTTTGTTCGGTCTGTTCGGTTCACGTCCTTCTCTGAGAGCGCAGACACAAACGTCACATGACCTTTGACCTTTACCCCCTCATGGCAGGCTGCACCACCCAACTCAGAAGACCAAAGCGGTCGTCACTCAACTCCTGCAGCTCTCCCTCCACCTCATCGCGGCAGTAACTATGCATTTACTCGAGTACCTCACTGAAGTACTGCGTTCAGTCACTGTACTGCAGTATTTCAGATGTAAAAACTGGACTCCTTAACTTAACTAATGCCTCAGATCTGATCCCGGTGGCAGTGTTACGGTCTAACCCACACGCTCCACCCGACTCCATACTGACGTCATCTCCAGCATCAGAGCAATAATCAATCGCTCATCAATACTTTGGATCGACATTCTTTGGCACATCAAACACCACAAACACCTTCAAACGTGACCTCATCCACCCGCTACACTGGACTGCTCTCCATCAGGAGCCCTGCCCAAAGAACCAAACAAGGCCCTAGCGGAGGTCCTGCTCACCGATCAGACTCCGGTAGTCTCTCAGTCTGGAGTTCCTCCTCTCCTGCTCCTCGCTCACAGACTTCCACTGCAGCTTCATCCTGAAGTATTCATCACTACCACACACACACACACACACACACACACACACACACACACACACACACACACACACACACACACACACACACACACACACACACACACACACACACACACACACACACACACACACACACACACACACACACACACACACACACACACACACACACACACACACACACACACACCCCTCTTGTTTACATGATAAACACACCCGTCAGGGAAATCAGGTTTGTGTGTGTGAGTGTACGTTTTCTCTCTCTGCAGGGTCTTCCTCTCCTCGTGCGTGCTCTCCCAGGGATAATAGCCCAGCAGGAACTTCCAGGCCTCCTTCCTGAGGGCGTGGCACAGACCCTGCAGGCGACACAGATGCATCAGGGCGTGGCCTCTGCTTGTTTCAATCAGCGTCACAGGTCAAAACACCAGCAAGTGCTTTACAGTAAACGCAGGCATAAAAACCAAAGTGAAGATCAAACAGCCTAAAACTGAATAAATGAGTGATGCTGCTGAGAATCACGTCAGCTGATTGGTTCAGAGCTGGACACACCCACAGACACGTACGTACCCCCTTGAAGACTGCGTGTTTCAGGTCTGGGACGTCCTTCATCCTCCCGTCTGCGTCCTGGTGTCGTGCCCAGTCGTCTGCAGTCAGCGGCGACTTCCTGCTCACCTCGGGCCTCACGCCCAGGTCGATCTGACAGGGTCAAAGATGAAGCAAGAGCATCACACGGCTGACACACCTGCTGCCATGCGCCTGCCTAACAGCCAATCACATCAGACCCCTCACCCTGGTGATGACCTCGAAGCCCGGCTCCTCCTGCTGGTTGATCTCCAGCCCCGGGATGACCTCCCCCAGCAGATCGGCCACCTCCTCCGGGGGGCGCTGCTGCTGCTCCTCCGTCCCCCGCAGCGCGTCGAATAAATAGTTTGTGACTTTGGACAAGCCGCCAAGCGTGGTGACGTACGGGTCCCGCTTAAACTTCTGCAGGAGACAAAAGCAGAGCTCAGCCAACGGACGCCGGAACGGGACGCGAACGCAGCACGTGGGAACGCACGACTCCAAACCTCAACTGAAAATAAATCATACGATGTGCTTTCACAGAAATAAGAGAAAAAAGGCAGAATTCTACATGTGAAACCAGCACAGCAAACACGGGCAACAGCCCGCTGCTGCGACCTCGCTCACAATACAAACACGCAGATTTATTTAGTTTGAAATAAATGCGCTTTGATGCACAGCAGCTTCGAGAGAAACATCTGTGTAAAGATCACACGTTAACGTGTCGGTTTACCTGTTAAATTACCATGGTAACAGCTGCTGAACCCCTCACTGTGCAGCATGTTTCAGTGTGACAGATTCCCTGTGTGCGCGTCATCACAATCCTTGATGTCAACACGTCGCATGCTAAAACCTCGTAAATGTGTTTTTGTACCTGCAGTACACCACAGGAAGCTGTCGGGGCAGCATCGCTGCATCACCTGCCAAGACTGCACCGCAAGAGAAATCAGGCAGATCAAATAATCTATAGTCGCACCGCCTGTGCACGTGTGCGCATGCGTGTGCGTGCGCTTGCATGTTTTTGCATGCATGCTGAAATGTTGTTTTGCACGATTCTGATCTGCTGTCGAGTTGCTGTCACTCTGCTGGAAACAGAACAACCAATCACATTCATTCCCTCTGATCTGGTTTCTGTCATCAGGCAGTGGGACAAGAGAATCCAGATGTTGGAGCCTAACAGCTGGTGGCGAGAGACGGTTAAACTTCTTACGTGAACCAGGCCGAAGTTGTTGTCGTCCAGAAGGTTCTCAAAGGACTGCGACAGAGCTTTGTTTGGCGTGCTGACCAGCAGGCACGTGTGGTCGCTGGGAGACCTGCAAACAGGAAAAATGTGACCTCAGTAACAGCTCACAGGATCAACGCCGGCCTTCTGATAACAAACGGGTGCTTATTATTCACGGCGAGAGCGGCAAGTCAGACATCAGAGGAAGCGCTTGTCTCTTTGGGGTGTACAGATTCTATCAGCCAATCAGCAGGCAGCGCGTGGGCGGGACGTCATTATGAAGCCTGATAAGAACTTTAATAACAGCTATCTGCCCCCGCCTCACCCGATATTTGGATCAGAGGGACGGGAACGCTGCCGCACGCCTGTGGAAATCATCCATTAGCATATAAATGACCGAAGAGAGTGGCGCTGGCGCCAAATCCCCCCCAGCAGCACCCACCCCCACCCTGAGGGAAAGTAACATTTATACGTCTCCCTGACTGAGTGTAACTAAACTGCCTGTGACACAAACACCAATAACTTTATTGATCTGTATGTGACCCCCCCCCCCAAAAAAAACAAACACACACTGGACTCACTCTGTGAGCAGAGCGAACCTCCTCAGGCTGTCCAGGAACGCTCTGCTGCCGCCCTGGTGGAAGTGCAGATGTGGCAACGGGGTGGAGGAGTCCTTCAGCTGCAGGATGATGAAGGTCCAGCCCTCCTCCCTCACCGTGACGGAGCGGAGGTCACTGACGCTGAAGGCGAAGGCCCAGCGGCTTCTCTCGTGGCTGCTGTTGAGAGAACCTGGAGACAGGAAGCAGGGATTAGAAAACACAGGGATTTCAAAATAAAAGCTCAGAGATCAGCCGATGCACTCGTCTGGCTCAGGCTGCTGAGATTCTTCACGACCTGCAAATCCAGACAGCTCGAGGCTCGGCTGCAGTCTACAGGATTAAAATTCCTCATCACTGCCTCATTATCTCTGAATCTGAGTCACGTGATTCCGACATGCTGAGCAGGTTAAAGCAGCCGCTCACCCTCCATGTTGGAGCTCCGCCTCTTCCTGAACGACACGGCGTTCACCATGTCCCACTCTGTCTCATAGCTCAGCTGAGCCTCCAACAGCTGCTGAGACTGTGGACGGTCCCCCGGACACTGAGCCCACTCCACCACCGAGCTTGAGTCCTGCACACGCACACACACTCTTAAATCAACTTTACATGAATATTCTATTTTATGTTGTTGTTGTCGTTTTTGGTTTGTTTAAAAATCTGTTCTTGGAAACTTTGAAGTTTGGCTGTAATCAAATCAGGAAATTCGGTTTATTGATATTACAATAAAGTTGAACTCTACTGAAAGGGACTAACAGGACAAACCTTCCCAGCACAGAGCATGTTTGAGGGGTCGACGGCATCCTCCAGAGGTCTGTACTCCACCACAATCTCGGCGTCCTGACAGCGAGGACACACATGGACACGTTACTTCATCGATCACATCAATCAATCAAACAAGTCACAGGAGCGTTTAGGAAGAAATGAGAGCGTTTCTGTTCCGATCGCATAGATCTATAAACAATCAATAACAGTGACAAACTGGAGCTTTATTCCAGCCAATGATGTCCAGTTTAACAGATCGTTGATTAACCAACCAGGTTATCGCCCTGGTATCAAACATACTGCTGGTGTGTGAGGACGTTTTCTCTTCGGGTCGTTCCATCGCAGAGACATTCTGATACTTAATTGATGACCAGGCTGATTAATCGATACCAGAGTGTGTCAGGCCCGTTACCTTGTCGAGGATCCGGAGGGTTCCTGAAACCAGGAAGTCTGGCTCGATCTCCTCATCGCTGCTGGGATGAAGGAAGACTCCCTCATGTTCAAACATCACCTGTGGAGCAGAGTCACAGTGAGGTCAGCTGAAGGATCAATACAGCAGGCAGGAAGTCTGATCACATCACATGACGTCTGAGGACTCAGGGCACTGTGGGAAAAATAACCTGCGATACAGTAGGAAAGTGGCACACCTGTTCACACCCGTCCCACCCACAATCAGCGCTTCAGATAAAACCGTTGATCAATACTAATCAATCAGGTTCCCCCTGAGATCAATCACGCAAACTTAAAGCGGTGTGCTGAGGTTCACCGGTCCGCCCAGGCACCACTGCACGCTAGTTTAACCCAGCCTAACCCCCGAGAGCCCCAACCCTCAGCCCTCCACCGCCCGCAGACAGCCTCCGGGCCGGAGAGGCGGACAGAGGCCGGCGGACAACCGCCTTCCGAGGCAGCTGCTAACCGTGGCTAACCGAGCGGCGGTGGCCGAAAGACGGAGCTCCCGGCCCGACTCGGGCCTCGTCCCCGCCGCGGAGCCCCGGAGCTCCGGCCTCCGCGGCAGAATCCCAGAAACGCGCTCATGTTTTTACCTTGAACGCAGGCTCCGCCGCCATGTCTGGACTCGCTCTCTTGATGACGACGGCAGCTCACGTGACCACCAACTTCCAAAACACAACTGACAGCTCAGCTTCCGGTTTAAAAAGGTCAGCTTCCGGTTAAAACCACGCCCACTTTAACGGCCGTCAGCTGACGGCCAACAAACAAATAAAAAAATAAAACAAATAAAAAATGTGAGCTTAAAATAAAAACTG
The DNA here is from genome assembly GCF_013358895.1 of Oreochromis aureus. NCBI lineage: Eukaryota > Metazoa > Chordata > Actinopteri > Cichliformes > Cichlidae > Oreochromis > Oreochromis aureus. Next base: position 66,055,941 of record NC_052948.1, read on the forward strand.
AAAAACGAATAAATGTTACGTTACAGTATTTATCCTGTGGAGTACTGAAGCGGCAAATACTGAGGCCTCAAAGCTAATAGACCGTTGCTATGGTAACAGCAGATCGGAGATGATGAACGGTGAACACAGAACACCTGAAGCTTCGTCCTGACGAAACAGGTGGAGGCGTCACAGACACAAACTGCACCTGACCTCCGATCAGCTCAGTGAAACCTCCTTCAGCATCCAGATGTGCCTGCTGAGCTGCTCAGGGTCGGTGACGTCATCCGAGGGTTAAACATCTGCTTAACGAGTTTCTTTAATGGCTTGGAATCTATTCTTCTCTGCTACTACAAAATTCAGGAAATCCCAGTTAGACGCTCAGGCTTTCATCAGCAGGCTCTCTGATCGACCACAAAGATTTTATATTTGGAACAACTTCTATACAAGAAGTCTCTGTTTTTTGAAAACTGCTTTAATAATGATCTTGTAAGTCAGCTATTCAATAACGCAAGCTTATTATACTCAGAGTTTCGATCTAGATGTAACACTCCAGTATCCCCAAACTGTACTGTTTGTCCATGTTGTTTAGACCCCCCTCCCCAGCGCACACACCCCTGTTGATGCCCCGCCCTGTCCTGATAGTCTCTCCTTCAGATGTGTTTCTCCTCTTGTAGATTAGGTCTCTTAGAGTAACTTATCTGTTCCTCCGTCTTTTTGTTTCTGGACTCAGTTTGTCGAGGACACTGACTGGATAAAGGTTAGTAACAAAGTGAAGAGATTTCATTTGGAAACATTTACCTTTACTCAGGTGTTATGGAACCATATCGCTACGTTCATCTCTATCAGCAGTGTGTGAATGGGTGGATGACTGGATGTGTAAAGCGCTTTGGGGTCCTTAGGGACTAGTAAAGCGCTATACAAATACAGGCCATTTATCACTTTTTACCATTTATCAAAAACTTTTCTACCAAAACGTGTTGTTATGGTTTTACTGACTTTAGTGAGAGAGACTCTCATTAATCAAACTCCACATCCATAAATGTGAGTTCTCCACTCTCAGGACAGAAACACAACAAGAAAGCTTTAAAAACCATTAATAATGTCTTTATTTATTTAATCTCACTGTATCCCTCGCCTTTCCCTGTTTTAATAAGCATTTCTGTCCTATTTGTTTAATTGTACATACTCTGCCACTGTATCCTAATTTTGCACTACAATTGTACATCGTGCTGTTTTCTGCTTTTTGTTAAAGATTCTGTTGAAATAAAGTTGGAGGAAAAAAAGTTTCTTTAATGAGTGACACATCCTTATATTTCAAAATAAAGTAAAAATCTAGAATGATTAATCAAACTCTTAGAAATGAGACAAAAACTGATTAAAATTAGGTTCAATGTTTTTATTTCACGCCTTGTGGTGACCGTGTCCACCTGGAACAGCTGGCTCCGTCTCTGGACACACGTGAAAAATGTTTTTGTTAGCCTAAGTTTTGATATTGTCACACACCGATGACATCATCAATGAACCCGATCAGTGTATTGTGAGACAGCAGGAACTTTATGCTGAAAGGTGAACACACCTGTGGTCTGAAAGCACAGGTGAGACGCCTGCTGGCTCTCAAACTCAGAGAGATTCACGTCAAATACGACTGATGTGAATGTGTCACTTCCTGCTTGTGACAGGAAGCTGCTGCTGGAGGAAGTGACACAGACGCAGTGAAGAGGCGCACACGCTCTTATTTTAGAAAATAATTTAATAACAGGTGAATGTAAAAAAAACATCAGTGGCAGGACGTGCGTCTCCTCTGCTGCTAATACTCTTTAATCAGCTGATTGACAAAACAAAAGCACATTGCACATGAGTCTCAGAGGGGCGTGGCCGACAGCGGTGGTGGTCGGTCCAGTCTCTGCATCCGCTCCCTTTCTCAGCCGCGTCGCCTCAGCAACACTCAGTTTGTTTAACTAAAGAGTCCACAGACCGGCGACGCCGGCGTCCTCTTGACACACACACACGGGGGCCAAACACACCCCAGCATCCCCCCTCCCCCCACCCTCCCCGTCAGGTAAATGAGATATAAAAGGGAGGGAAATGACTCCAACTCAAAGGTGAGGAACTAAAGAAAGGTGATGAAGAGTGAGGGCGGCACTCAGCTCTCGATACTTACACTCACACCGAGGCGCTCCCGGAGGGGGCGTGGCTTCAGCGGCCGGGGAGGGGGACGTCTGGCTTACCTCGTCTGCTCTCACTCAGTCACCTACAGCCTCTCATTATTGATCTATTATTGATCAGTCCGATCAGCCATCCTCGCCGAGCGATGGGCCGACGCCCCCGCTCACGCTCACCCCCGCCCGCTGACAGCAGTCCCACAGCCGCCGAAGGCGCTCCGAGGCCCCGCCTTCCGCTGCCTCCAGTAGCAGACGCTGCAAGGGTGTGGGGGGGGGGGACAAAGGGAGGGGTAAACAAAGGTTGGGGGAAGGGGGGGGACATGCGGGAGGGGGGCGGAGGGCAGGTGAACATGCTGTATACAGGTGAGTCAAACTGTTTACAGTCACATGGTCATAGAATACGAGGCAGTGCATGCGAGCCAATCAGAATGGGCCGTCGCCCTCTCTGAACAGCTGATCTCAGATCTACTACAGGGCCATACACTCTGACCAATCAGATTCCAGCATTTCTTTTCCCAGCCCAAGTTTTTAGGACCCCCCCCCGCCCCCGGCTAAGATCTGAGAGCAGCTGTCCAATCACAGCTCGTCCAATGTGATGTCATTATCTGTGTGTGTGTGTGTGTGTGTGTGTGTGTATTACATGTTTCCACAGGGCCGCGCTCAGTGGGAGGTTCTGCAGGGCCTGCTGGAACATGTGACGCACCTGAAGGACAACAAGGGGGCGGAGACACACACCACTGAGTTCTCAGCTAGACTCCGCCCTCTTTCCTTGATTTGATTAAGTTTCAGACTCACCTCAGCTCGCTCCTTTAGCTCCTCCTCCACAGCGATTGCTCTATGAACACACGTGCACACACATAATCAGGACGCAGTAATCATTGATCATCATTGACTGGGCGGGACCATCGAGGGTCACGCGCACTCACATTTTCCAGCTGCTCAGACACTTGGGGACGTTACCGCTCAGCATCCGGGCCTGGAACTTCAGGTGCTCCACGTTCCCATCCAGCCACTCCTGGTGCAGCAACCTGAGCAGCAACAGACACACAGCAGTGACATTGCTGATATGGGTGGAGCTAAACCATCTCTGTGGTCGGATGATTTAAACCCAATGACAAACAGGAAGTAGATTTATTTTCCATCTCATTACTGGAATCAAATCACTGACAAGTGACATTAAGCTCCACCCAATCTTCCTCCATGTGTGTACCTGAGGCCCAGCTCAGTGTTATTGGGCATAGTGTAGCTCAGTCTCTCCAGAAGCAGTGCATGCTGGGACGGCGGCAGGCAGCTCAGGTAAAGCGCGACCACCTGCAGAGGGAGACGTGACATCAGCAGACTACAACGACAGACCTGCCGCTGAGCAAGGCAGTGAGCGCTCACATCTGTGTTACGACGGCACGGAGTCGTGACATCACGCAGGTGTAGGTGGCGTGTGGCAGCAGACTCGACCTCTGACCTTGTTGTGGAAGCGGTAGCAGCTCCAGAACTCTGCCGGGTTGAAGGGGAGCTCGAGTCTCGAGGGGGTGGTGCTGAGGCAGCGCTGGACCAGGTCTGAGAACGTCCTGGACTGCGAGGCGGCGCGGGCCTGTGGGCTGCAGCTGAACATCAGGTAACTGCAGAGAGAGGGAAACGGTGAGTAGTGGGCACGTGCGGTCGAAGTGGAAGTACCTGCGGCAGGTGAACTCACTCCATCCACAGCCTGTGAAGCTCCTCCAGCTGGGTGACAGCCCCCAGCGCTCGCTCAAATGCCTCCGCTGCGTCCTCCACCGAGCCGTGCAGCCATTGCCACCGACTGCAACGACAGCGAGCACGTTAACCCTACTGCGCCCGCTTTCATCATCACAGCAGGACGCCATTTATGAGGATGAAACCTTAAACACCAACCAGTGAATGAGGTGGAGGAAGCTCATCTGCTGCCTCAGCCGCTCCTGGAGCTCCTTCTTGATGACGGGACCTCCAAGCAGCTCGGAGGAGGAGGAGGAGGAGGAGGAGAAGCCCAGGATGTACCTGAGGGAGGAAGAACAGAGCGCCGTCAGCTGACCGTGCGGACTACAGCCGGGAAGACGGAGGCGGCAGGACATACCGCAGCACGTCTACGGGCGTCCTTGGACTCTGCTCGTCCTCGCAAAGCGACAGCACGAAGCCTCTGAACAGTGGCGTGATGGCGCCCGCCTTCTCCTGTGGACACAGAGACGGTTCTTAGCGCCGAGAGGCGGACCTTAAAGTTTATTCACAGACTCACAGTGGAGCTCACCTGAGCCATGAGGAACTTGCAGCAGTGGTAGAAGACCTCAGCGTTGTGAGGGCACTCGGCCAGAGCGTGGAGCCACATGCTGACCGCCCGGTCGCCGCTCCCGCCGTGCAGGTGGAGGCCGGCCAGGGCGTCTCGCAGAATGCACGACTCGGGACAGAACTCGAGCAGCGACTCGCACAGAGCGATGCCCTCGCTGTACCTGCGCACACACACAGCGCCACAGTTTGCTCGAGGTGCTTCACAGACCACGATGTCACAGAGCACAAACTCAAATTTGACTTCACAGCAGTTGATGTCACAGCTCGAAAGCTGCAATCAGCCTGACCCCATCCCGTCACACTTTCTGCCAATCAGTTCACACCTTCACAAACCTGACCCGATGACATCACACGAGAGAACAAACATGGCGGACCCCGCGTTGACCTCACAGGTGGCCTCGCATCACCACACCTGCTCCTCTGGGCCAGGTACGGTGCAAACAGTGAATCAGCTCGCTAACCGTGTGGTGAGCGTGACGAGGTCAACCGACCAATCATCGAGTCAGAGTGGTTTTAGGTGGGCGGGGCTATCTGATTACTTGAATGTTAATCCCGCTTCCTCACGGTGTGATGTCAGCAGTGAGCTCACCTCTGCAGCAACTTGTAGAGGAAGATGAGGTTGGTGTGCAGAGGAAGGCAGGCCAGCGTCCTCTCGCTGTCAGACGCGTGCTCGTCGCTGCACTGACGGACGCCGTCTGAGAGGAAACAGTCACACAGGAAGTGGAAACCAGTTAAGCTTAGGGAGATGAGAACCTCGCGCGTCCGGCAGGTCGCAATGCCGTACCTTGGAAGAGAGCGACGAGGATGTCGGCGGGCGTCCTGACGTCCCGCGGCGTCCTCCATGGCAGCAGGAACGGCTCCCTGCTGACTACACGGGACGGGCCCGACTCCGCGGGGTCGTACAGGCACGCCGGCAGTCGGTCGAACTCCGTTAGGTGGATGTAGGAGAGCCAGAGCAGCGCCCGGTCGGCGGCCGTCAGGTGGTCGGCAATGCTCCGGTTCTGAGGCGACTTCAGAGCATTCTGAGAGGAGAAAGAGAGAGGGAGCAGACATCACGTCACATTAGTCCCGCCCTCTGGAATACAGGTGAGAGCCGGTCATGTGGCCCCCAACATGGCCACACACTGACGTAAACAGCTGTGTTTGTTGTTTAAAAGTTGTTTGTTTTTCAGGTCGTGATTAAAGAATCGTTTCTTTAAACTCTGTAAAAAATGTTCCTCCCACTCTGACGTTGTGTTTGTGGTGCGGTGGTAAAACAATGACACCCATCAGCGTGAAGCAGGTGCCTGAGGTCACATCTCACCTGCAGGACGGCGAGCGCGCTCTCCAGCCGGCCCGTGAACAGGCTCAGCTGGACTCTGTAGAGCAGCGCCTCCATCAGCTGGAAGGACAGCTTCTCCATGACTCCAGATGACGACTCGGCGAGGAGGAACTGCAGCAGACGCTCGCACACGTAGTCTTTCCCTTCGAATGAGCTCTCCAGGTTCAGGTACTGAGCAGCAGAGGTCAGAGGTGATTATGATATTTACCTGATAAATGAAGCTAAAACCACCAACACACCAACGTTAGCTCGCTGAGCTGTGTGGTGAGCTAGCGGCTCCTGCGAGCAAACCACGCTCACTTACGTTCCACCACACTCTGTAGTCGGGGGCGTGCTCCACCGCCATCTCGCACATCTCCTGCACCTCCTCCCGGCTGCCCCGCCTGGAGAACAAGGACAGGTAATGGCTCCACACCTCAGGATTATCGCAGTTGCTCTCCAAAGCGCGTGACAGCGTGTTCAGGGCGGCTTCCAAACACTCTGCCGCAGAGCTGCAGGGGACAGATTAAAGGTTAAAGGGGGTGGAGCTCCGCAGCACAGACCTTGAGGCTGGCGGGGACTTACATCTCGCTCTGATTTAGGTATTTGAAGGCGAGCTTGATCCACAGCTGAGTGTCTCGGGGGCTCTCCAGGACGCTGACCTCCAGGTTCGCGATGTCGTCCGTCTCGCTGATGAAGTAGCGTTTGTCCTCTGAGGTGACGCAGGCGTCCAGAGTGGAGAGGACGGTGTGAGCGCTGCCGTCTGCACGCACGCACACAGACACACGTGAGCTCACTCAGACCTCCCACGGAGGAAACGAGGAAATCCTCCCCGTTTACTAACCTCTGCCAGGTGTCATGTGATCGGTCGCCATCCCCTCGTCGTCACTGCCGTCATCCTCAGGACTGAGGTCACTCTGCGTCGATGGCTTCGGCCTCCACCTCCTCGCGTCCTTGTAGGTGGTGTAGGGCGGGACTGAAGATGAAGGGGACAGGTGAGAAGCGCGGAAGCGGCTGGCACGGCGAGCAGAACGTTACGGGAACGCTGACCTACCGTGGCGCTTGCTTTCGTTGACTTTGCTGACGAGGAGGACGGCCTTCTGATCGACGCCCATGCGGTCCTTGTTAGAGCCGAACAGCCTCTTCATGTACTTCTCTGCAAACAAACACAAACACCTGAGCTTCCACGTGACACACCTGCTGACGCACCAGGCCAAGGCATCGCACCCACCGCACCTGTGGCGGCGCACACGTCCTCGTCCGAGCTGCTGTCGGAGCAACCGATCAGCGACAGGTCGTAGGACAGGATGTCCTGGAAGAGCTGGTTCCCGCTCAGAGTGCAGTTCCTCATGTGCTGCCTGCGGTGCAGAGGGACAAACATTAAACAGGAAGAGAAAACACTACAGACTCAGGCGGGACGCCGGTTAACATTATCATTATCGTCACGGTAACAGGGCGACACATCACGCAAACATGCCGCTGCTTCGTTTTACTTCCGTGGCATGACATCCACCAGCGAGCAGGGGGTGTGTGCGAGCCACACACCCCCTGCGAGGAGGTGGAAATGAGCGAGGAGGCTGTGAAGCTCTGGGCTGGTCTGCACACTCAGTGGTCAGGCTCAGCAATATAACTCTGATCATTTATCAGCACGTATCCATATTTTATATCAGTGTGTACAAAGCTGACACTGTGAGACTTCATCAGGTGTGAGCATCACAGCCTTTGTGTCAAAGTAACTGAGGATAAAACATGAAGCAGACTTTCCTGGCCTGGCTTTTTACAGCAGATAACCTTAAACATATTCTGCAGTCGATCAAAAACTGAAGAAAACCATGAATCAACATGTGAACGTTACCTGATGCTGAAGTCACAGAGGTTTGATTACAGACACAGCTGAGTGATGATTTAAGTTTAAATTTCTTCAGTTAGCGCAGCAGAAATGAGGCTTTGATGTCAAAGTAAAACGGCCAAAGTCATGACGAACTTTATCAAACGTGACGCTCAGTTTGATCTTCTTTTGCTGCTGGTTCAGTGAATTTGGGTCAGAGTGATAAAACCTGGAGCTTCAGCCGGACGGCATGTCTTTGGACGTGCCGTCGGGTGAACAATCCACGCTCTGTGTTTGTGTTTACATCCATGTAGCTGCTCTCATTTACTGCTTTAGCTGTTTGCTGAAATATTTCCTGAGCTCTAACTGGAGTAAAAATCAATTTAGGATTTAATGAAGTGATATCACGTTATTCAAGCTCAAATTGTTTTTTTACACCCCGCTCACCATCTGCAGCCGTCGTCGTTGCACGTTCCCGTGAGGTCGAAGCGGCAGAAGCACTTCTTTGCTTCAATGGCGTTGCTGTATGTCACCGAGCTCAGAGACAGCTTCTCCTTGGTCCTGTAGTACGGGCTGAACCTGAGTGGGAGGACACAGCTGTAAGCCGACCGCACAGACCACATACGAGCTCTGCTGCTGTCGGTACGACAGAGCTACCTGTAGGACCTGAAGACCAGCAGAGGGCTGTGGTACGGTCTGAAGGGAAGCGGCCTCAGCTCCGAGCTGCTCGACGAACTCACCGCCGTCTCCACCTCAGCCGGAAACACCTGGACAACCGGAAACACAGAGCGTTGGCATGAAATCCCCCCCGAGACCTTCAGCTGCCCCTCTGACAGTCTCCGCTCACCTGTGCGGCGGGGTCCACGTCCTCCCCCAGCACCTGCAGCTCCATCAGCAGCAGCTCTCTCAGAGGCGTCTTCTGTTGGTACAGCCGCTTCAGAGCATCCACGTCCAGCCCCGCGAACATCTCAACAGGAAGCTCCACACCTGCCGAGCTGCTGGGCAGCGCCTTCACGGGCTTGGCAGCAGTGCCGATGTCTTTAGGCGGAGCCGAGCTCGCGGCGTCCAGGTGGGGTTTGGTGAAGGAGCAGCTGGACTGACGGAAGGAGGATCGACGGCTGCCTCTGGCCACAGCAGCGGGCACAGGTTCCGGTTCGTGATCCTCGGCCTCCGCGGCGTCCTCGCTGTCCAGCGTCAGCTTGTCCTGGGAGAGGTCGTGCAGTGAGGGCTGCGGCAGCTGGACCTGAGGTTCCGGGGGTGTGGCGGGTCGTGACGGCGGCTCTACGGGGAGCTCTGGCGGGATGCCTTTGTTTCGCAGGGCCTGCGCCTCCTTCAGCTTCTGGATCTTCAGCGCGTACTCGGACTCGAGCTGCTGCAGTCGTTGCTTCTGAGCGATGAGCTCGGCGAAGTGACGCTCAGAACAACGGGGCGCTGCGTCACGTCGCGGCAACTTGCTGAGCTGGAAAGGAAAATGTTACACAGGTTAAACACACCTGCACACAGCGGTGCTCCATCAGAGCTTTCTTATAGTTTTGGCGGCGGGCGCGTGTAACCACCAACGCCTCTGAATCCATGGTTACCCGCGCCGTGAGGAGCTGCGTAAGCACAAACATCCTCTGTAACAGCCTGGCCTGGTGCGTCACCAGGTGTGTCACGTGAAAGCGCTTAGCCAGCGTCTCCCCACTGTGGGTCCCGCCCTGATCGTTGCGTCCCCCACAGCTGTTCATTAGCTAACTGGGTGAGTAATTAGCTTCATTAGCTAATCAGCCAGCTAATTACAGCTAACTACCTCACCTGTAAGTTTCAGCAGCAATTCTTCATGCAACTCTGTTTTTTTAAAATAAAGGACTCTCTGGCTGAGTGTTTCTCTGCTGAGGAGGAGGAGGCAAACACAGAACAACCTGCAGGTTCCACAGAGAAACAGGAAGTCTCACCGTGGGCCGGCTGGAGAGCGCTCGCCGTTTGGGTGCCCTGCCGGCTGCCAGGTGAGCCTGCAGCAGCTCCTGCTCCAACCGCACTGCCACCGTCTTCTTCACGGAGACCCGCTGCTCCACCCGGTGGACCTGCAGAGGACGTGGAGGCGGTCAAACGACACCAAGCAAGGAGACTTCACAGCAGCCAGGAGGAGTCTGAGCTTCATGTCCTGCCTCTGAGTGCTGCCGTGCTGACCCCGCGCTGGGGTCGTGTAGATTTAAGAGAAACACCCAGCAGCGAGTTGGGGTGGTGAGGGTGGCGTACCTGCTCGCGCAGCTTCCTGAGGAGCATCTTGTTGGCGCTGACGATCCTCTCCGACGCCTGCAGCTGCTCCCTCAGTTTGGCCACTTTGGCCTCAGCGGCCTTCAGCGACTCGTTCTTCTTCAGCTCCTGCTGCAGCAGGTGTCGGAGCATGGCCTCGTCTCTCTGCAGCAGCTCCCTGAGGGCAGCAGACTCCCACAGTCAAAGCGGCGCCACCGAAAACCTCATGCACGTCTCTAAGTGCGTTTTCAGATCTCACCTGTGTTTGGTGAGCTTCAGCTCGGCCTCGCTCAGCTTCAGCTCTGCTGTAGGCTTCAGGGAGGAGTCGGAGTCTGCAGTGGCGGGCGAGGCGGAGCCACGAGGACTCTGTTCCTTCATCATCCTCTGCCTCTCCCTGCTGTGAGCACGCACACACACAGAGTTGGTAAAAGTCTTTGTGCGTGTGTGTGTGTGTGTTTGAGAGAGATCACGTGGGTACCTGGCGATCTCCTCTTTGAGTAGGCGGTACTCGGCCTTCTTGGCATCAGGCAGAGCTTCTGGCGTTCGGACCGGATTGTTCTCCTTCTCCGAGGCCGACGCTCCTTTTGGCTTTGCTGCCTGAAAAATAAGAAGTTCAGAGTTGTGACATCATCACGCAACGCCGCAGACACGTTCCACTGCACAACGATCGTCGTTGTGCCCAGACGGTTCAGGAGAACGTGCTCACCTCCACCGTCCTCCGGGCCTCTTTGATCATGAACTCCAGGCCGCCAAACACCGCCTGTGACGAGCTGCAGGCGTCCATGTCCGAGTCGCTGTCGTCAGAGTCGTTGAGAGAAACCACCACCGCCTTATGTCTGGGCAGCTGGACAGACAGGTGGGGGACAGACAGGTGAGGGGTAGTTCCAGGCTCCAGGTTTGTTTCTAGATAAGGAGTGGTGTGCAGCAAGCCTCTTACCACAAGCGGCGCTCTGGCGATGAGGTGTGCTCTGGTGGCCTTGTTGGGGCGGGGTTGAGGCACCGTGTTCAGACTGACCGTGCTCAGGTTTCCTCTGGGTGGAGGCTGAAGGTCTGCGGGAGGAGGCCCACCTGGAGAAGGAGGAGCGCTGGAGCTCTTCTGCAGAGAGAAAGTCATCATCATTCACCATCATCGTCAGGAGCACAATCTAAACATGACATCATCACGTGACGCCGCAGACCTCCGAGACCACCACCCTCTTGTTGGCCATTGACATCAGGCAGGTCTCCCTGAGGAGCATCTCCTCCTCCTCCGCTTCATCAGCAAATGGAGGTTTTGGGGGGGGTTCCAGCTCATCTGGTGGAGGGGGGAGGGGAGGAGGTGGGGGAGGAATGGCGGAGAGCAGCGGGGGGAGGAAGGGCTGCGAGAATTCCTGAGGGGTGGAAAGAAAAAGAAAGAGACATCAGCGAACTCCTCGGAACGTAACCGTGGTGATGAGGAGGAGCGAGGAGGGGGCGTACCATTCCGAAAGGAATGGGGTCGGCGCCGTACAGGTGAGGGACGCACGCTGCCTCCTCCACAGACAGCAGGTTGCTGTGCGTCGGCGACGGGACTGAAACACAGACAAACCAGCTTAAACAGGAAACAGGAAGTGAAAGGTGGGTCAGGTGCACCTCCCGCCCCCTCACCTGGCGAGCCCGTCTCACTGTCCGTGTCCATCGCCACCTCGTCGTAGTTGTCGTACTGGTAGAGGTTCCCCGAGGTGTCCAGGCCCGGCTTGCCCGCAGACTTGCGGTGGTCCCGGTCCTTGGACTGAGCAGACACAGGTGAGTCAGCACAGGTGAGAGTCGGGTGACCACACTGGGCGTGCGCACACGGCGCCTTACCTTGCTGCACGTCCTCTTCCTTCCGCCCACCAGCTTCATGAAGCGGTTATATTGTTCGTCTTGGTTGGACAGGTCGCGGATTCGCCGGATCTCGTCCTCCCGCTTGCGGCGCTCCTCCTCCTCCTGGCGCCGCTTCTCCTCCTGCTCTCTCTGCTGCTGCAGCTTCCACGTCCTCACCTGCTGCTTCCTGAACGCCTGCTTTGCCGCTGAACCTGCGAGACACGCGTTTAGGGACGGCAGACGGCGTCACACAGGAGCACTCAGAGCCAATCAGAGCTGACCGCTGTTTCTGCTTCACTTCTGAGCGTGCTCACATTTAAGGCGGCACAGCCCGCACACCTGTCTCACCTGGGCTGATCTTCTTGGTGATGTGAGCCTTCCCCGGCGTGCGGGCCCTCTCCAGCGGGGCTTTAGGTCCGGCTTTGGGACTCGGCTTGGGTCTGTCTCTGTTCTGAGGTCTGGGCCCAGTCTTGTTCCGCTCGCGGTCCCTGTCCTGAGGTTTGGACCTGGTCCTGCTCCTCTCTGTGGCGGCGGCGGAGGAGGCGGACCTGGTGGTGACCCTCTGCCTGGCGTGTAGGGCGGCCCCGGGGCCCGAGCTCTTCTCCTGGGCGGCTTTAGTGATGCGTTCTTTGCTCCGCCTCATGACCTGCTGCTCCTTCTGCTGCCACTTCTTACTGGCCGACTGCAGAGCGAGGAGACGCAGTTGCAGCTCTGACAGCTCCTCCTCCTCCACCACCACCACCTTCTCTGTGGCCTGACCACACACAGAGGAAACGTAACGTGACACAACCCAAACGCCATTGAAGCAAACGGCCGAATCTTTTCCCTGTGGGTAGCACCTGCATGGCCTCACCTTATCTGGAGAGTCCTCGCTGGACGCCGACGACTCGCTGGGACACGGCGGCGGCGGTTTCTCCTGCTCCTCCGTGATGCACGGGTCACGCGGCCTCTCGTCTGCGGGGTCTCCTCCTCCTGCTCGCTGCTCTCCCTCACCTGGACACACATTGCACAGGAAGTGAAAACACAGCGTCTTCATCAAAGGTCACCTGCTCCTCACTGCACGGTGCTAATCAAGCTCTGGTTTGGGGGCCATGCGGGGACTCCGCAGGGTGGACCGGGGTAGGTTGTCACAGTTTTCACTGCTGCGTTAACCGAGGATCCCGACAACATCACGACCTTCAGTTCCATCGTTAAATGGCTCATTTTTGAAATTCGTTCCGGCAGAAAGAGGCGAATACCCCGTCATCCTGTTACAGCTGCGGGGAAGCAGGTGGAACTTCCTGTTTAGTGACCCTTTAAAGGACAAACAGCTGAGCTGAGCCTTGGCAAGCAGCTCGGTGATCGTGTGCCAACAAAGTGAACTGTGTCAGTATCACAGCGGCTCTGCGTTAGCGTGTGCACCATCGTCCAGCTCGTTAAGACTGCCCTGGGCCTCTCACAGTCCTGACACACACCTGGACCGTCAGGGCTCAGACACTGAGGCCGTACCCAGACTGCAGAAGCATTTGTCACACTCTGAGCCGAGACACAGCCATCCCCAGCTGACCTCTGGAGCACCATCTGAGCTTCATCACTAACTTGAGCTTTTTCTAAGAGCTAGCGCCGTGTGAGCTTGTAATACCTGAAAAATCTCTCTGCCCCATTAAAGTAACAGAACACTTTCCACACACCGACTGCAGCGAAGCGGACAGATCAGCAGGTCACATGTGTGATATCAGCAGAATCCCACAGCGCCCCCTATTGTTGCAGTAACAAGCAATGTGACAACCAACCCCGGTCCACCCTACAGGGAAACGTCCTTTCAGAGGACCAATCGGAGAGTCTGCTGCATCGGTTCGGTTTATGCTTGCGGTCTGCTCACCGCCGCTCTCGCGCGTCCCCTCTTCTGCTTCTTTGGCACCTTTTCCTTCCAATTCTGCTCCGTTATCTGTGATTGGCTGATCCCCTTCACCTGTCGACACAAAGAACAGGAAGCTGTAAAAACACACCGAGCTTTACACAGCAAACACTAAGTGATTTAGGATTGGTCTTCAATGTGGTTTAAGTCACCAAACAGGTAAAAAGGGGCATGTCTACAGCTGCGATGTGAAACCAAACATTCGGATTACGAACTTACCACCAGGCTCCGCCCACTTCTTCTGCAGCTCGTCCAGGTCGGCTGGCGTGGGGAGTTTCTGACGAAGCGGTTTGATGTTGAAGGCCTGGAACACTTTCTTCCTCTCCAGCTCCGATGCCTCCTCCGCGGCTGCTGCCGGACTCAGAGCCGGGCCCGGTTCAGCTTTGGCGTCCGTTAGAGCGGCGGCTACGCACTCCACCACGTCGTCCCTGACTGGTGACGTCCGTGGCTCCAGGGCCATCGTCTCCTCTTTGCGGATGCACTCGAGTTCAATCTGGATCTGTTTGTATTTGGACAGCAGATCCTCAAAGGACTCGTCACCACTGCTCTCTGGCCTGGGAGCGCCGTGAGCCGCCTTCCTGAGCCGGTTCCTCCCGAGAGGTTTCTCTGAGGTCTGCGTTAAAGAACGCTGATCAAGAATTACTGGTCAACACTGATCAATACTCATTTCATTTTTAAAGTCATGATTTTAAAAAATATATCAATCCATCCATCCATTCGCTTCCGCTTATCCTTTTCAGGGTCGCGGGGGGGCGCTGGAGCCTATCCCAGCTGTCATAGGGCGAGAGGCGCGGATAGGTTAATTGGATAATCGAAAATATATCAATATTATTAAAAAAGTAAAATTTTCAAAAATAATTACAAATCTTTGCAACCAATGAAAAGTTTCACTTTTTAAGAAAGTGTAAAATTAAGAAATGAACAAATTAAGAAAACCTCACAAAAAAATGTCCATGTAAAAGAAGCAAAGGTGCTTCTCCTATCATCGGATTATTGATCGCAGATCAATGGCAGAAAACACGCAGCCCTCTGAAAACTAATCAAAAGCTTTTTCAATTATGGAACTCATGATCTCAGTTCATCAGCTGCACATTTGATTATTGCCTTCCAAACACATTTTTTAACACACTCTGTGTGTGTGTAGTTCCTGCCTCTGTCCCAGTTGAAGGCTGACCTGTGGCTCTGAGCTGTTTGTTATAAACTGCACCACCTTTCGTCTGTAACACTAAACTTCCGCTTGTGGGATCAATAAAGTATTGATCTATTGATCCATCTATTGATTTGGGCTTTTCACAGCTGTCTTTAGGATCATTTCAATATGATCGATCAATCAATACATGAACGAGGAAATAATCGATCACTGATGTAACCGTGTAGCGGATGAATGAGGACAGCTGCGGCTGAGGGGAAGTTGCAATCACACATACGTCATCACCGCGCAGGTTTCGTTTCCTGCTGTCACGCACGCGCGCACCTGGTGGAGTGTGAAACGTGAACGTGAACCAGTCGAAGCCCAATACACTCGCGGATCAATGGGCTGATCATTAAACCAATATGTAATCAATGAAACCCTGACCGGCTCCTCGCGGGCTGTCTAATTCAATCACCGTCCCGGGGGCAGGGGGCACGTGACACAGCAGAAAGGATACGCTTCCTCGCGGGGGAGCTGTGGCTCTCTCCGGGCAGGTACCGTCCGGGAGGTGGCCGGCTGTTGCCCCCACGGCCGCCGCGGCTCCAGCCCCCGGGCCCTCCGTTCGGCATGCCGCGGTGCCGGAAGCGTCCCAGCGTGCCGTGGCTCCGCTCCCAGAAGCTGGACCGCGGCCCGGGCTCCCCGTGAGAGCCGAGCCCGGGAGGCTGCTGCGGCGACGGTGGCGGGGAGGGAGGCCGGTCGGGCCCGCTCGGCCCGCACTGTTGCCGGTGGCCGGCCGGGAATGGGCCGTGAGGGCCGAGGCTGTAGGGCATGAGGTGGCGGAAGTCCGGCGGCGGGTGGCCCAAGTGCGGCGGCGCGCCGTGCGGGTGCTTGTGCGGCTTTCGTGGCCGAGGAGGAGCACCGCCGCGGGGCCTGCTCCCATCCCCCCGCCGCGGAGGCGCTCTCTCCTCGGTATCATCATCGCAAATTTCTCCGTCTTCTAGCTCCCCGTCCTCCGCGGCGGATCTGTTCGGAACGTCTACGTCCATGTTGGGGTGACCGTCTGCAGCTCCCTGCTGGGGCCGAACTCAGCGGCGGGTCCCGGAGCTCATTCCGTGGCTCTGAAGCAGCTTCGCGGAGGTTCTCTCCGCTCTGACCGTTAGCTCTCTGTTAGCGTTCTGCTAGCCGCGCTGCTACCAACAATCACCGCGATAAAACGCGAGACTTCGCGGGACCGGAAAAAGCACGTAAAAGGAGTGTCGCTACCCGATCCGTACCGTACGTATCCGGGTAGTGACAAGGGCTGTGTCCCAATTCAGGGTATGCACGCTTGAAGTACGCACACTACGCGTACTACGTACGGTGCGTACTACAAGTACGGGAAGTGCGGAAGTGAGAGGCTTGTGAAATGGGACGGTCTAGCCTTCGTCGCGCTGTTCAGGTTGCCTAGCAACCATGATACTAACAGCGAGAAATGTTTCATACAGCTTTGTTTGACAGAAATGACGGAGAAGAAATGTTTTGTTGTTCATTCATTTTTGTCATGACATCATTTTGATTAGTTGAGACCACAGGACTGTAAAACATGATAGTTGGGCTTCATTTCTGTACTGAACAGTCATTTTAAGATTAGTTAGTAAATAATAATTAGCTAATGTTATTCATGAGACTAAAGTCATCTCACTGTGGTAATGTTAATATAATATGGACAATATTATATGTATTGTCAGATCATATATATATATATATATATATATATATATATATATATATATACATATGAGCTTGAACTCTGGGTCAAAGATTCAAGTAGCAGTTAATTATATTTCCCATCACCTTAAATCTTCACTCAAAGACAAGTATCTCTGACAGTGTATATACAGATGTATTATATATAAGAGACAAACATTGTTCTTTCAATATGTTGGCATTACTACATTTGGCTCAATGCTTATATATGTGTAAAAAGAAAATGTATGAGCTGTGATAACTGTTTCTGATAAAATGAAGAGTAGACTGATATATGAAATATTCCTTTATTGTGTGAGAAAATCAGACCATGTCATAACTGCTTTAAGTCATACAGAATAGATATCAGAGCCTTAAACAGGCGGACTTCTGCTAAATGGGTCAAACTGGGCAGAAAGTCTACAAACACATAACATCCTTATAGAATATGATGTAACACTATAGATCAACTTAGCTCAGAATATATAAAGCATATAAACAATTACAGCAATATGATGCAACAAACACAGCAGTGCTACTAATCCAAAATACTCAAAGCTTCATAGAACTGAAACAAACATTTATTTTTAGCTCCATTCTGCTGCTGATACATACTTCAGGTTTCTGAATATTAAACTTGTTGCTGCCTTTCATAGTGTGTAACTTGAAGGCCCTGAGTACTTTCTCCCACACTGAAAACACTGGGATGATAACATTATTTGAACATTACCTAATAAGACTGATTCAGGACAGACAATTAGTTATGTTAAACTTTCCTAGCGGTCCTTCACAAACAGGGAACAGTCTGTCTATTCTCTCCATCTGTCAGCTGCTGCTGGCTCTTCCTCCTCTTCCTCACACACTGCTGAGTTTGTCCTGGTGGATCATCAGGGGTGCAAAGCCTCACAGATGATGTGCAGCAGTGGGTCCCTCAGTCTGTCCTCACTCTGGACACTTGCAGTCGTCACACATGGAAATCAAATGTGTGATAAGCTGCAGGATTCAAACACAAGTGTAACTTATAAATACATGTTCATACTTTTATTCCACAATCAGAGAGAAAGAAACAGAGAGAGAGTGTAGGACAGACAGACAGGTGACAGTCTCAGGTGTATACACTGCTACAAAACAGCACAAGAGAAGGAGGATTTAGTGTTTGTGTTATTACGAGTGCTAAACAAGAAGAGTTCCCAGATGGTCCAGTGGACACATGTGTGACTCCTGTGATTAAAGCATCTTTCTTTCAGCTTAACGAGTGAACCGTCAGCTCGTTCAAACACACGTTAAAGTCCGTTTGGCTCGACACCACCGAACAGAGGCAGCAATATAACATAGCTAACATTAACAGTGCAGTGAATCCTGCTTGTGCCGTCATATTCAGGACTGCAAACCGAGCAGCATCACTGACTTTCAGCTTGTTGTGTTTGTGGATATATGACTGACTTTAATTATCCATAAAATCATCACATTCTCTGTACGATTAAGGTCGACTATATATGTATTTTAAAGTAAAGGCTTTAAAACCAAGTTACCGCTGAAAGTACAAACATCACTAATGTCACATAACTTTGCCGACATGTGGCCAACAGTAATGTTTTAATGTTCTTAAATATTCCCACATAAATAAGTGACATAATATTCAGTACTTACTTTTGACAGTTCACTCTTCGGCCGCTCCCTTCTGCCGTATTTTGCGGCAAAATTATCCACACCCACCGCCGCGCTATGGATTGTGGGATATATGGGGCCACGAAGCGTGCACCGGACCACGCTTGATATTTGGGGAAATCGACGGCGCATTTGGAGTATGCATTTGAAGTACACTTTGAATTGGGACAGCCGTCGTCGCGTGGCGGTGACGTACTCGCACTTGAAATGCGTACTTCAAGCGTGCAGACCCTGAATTGGGACACAGCCAAGGAGAGCTGTGGGTTTTTCTCTTCCTCCCGGGAGGCGGGGCCTCCGCGTGTTGTTCTTACTTTATTTATTGTTTTTATTTTGTTGATAGTTTTGTTTTTTTTTGTTTTGTTTTAATTTTAATTTATTTCATTGATTTTGTTTTGTTAATTGTTTTTATTTTTTAGTTTATTGTTTTTTATTTGTTTATGTTTTTTGTTTTCATTTGTTCTTATTTAATGTAATGTTTATTTTGTTTATAGTTTATAGTTTTGTTTCTTGTTTTTGTTTCATTTCTTGTTTTAACTGGGAGCAGGCTGCGGTGCTTCCTGTCTGCTCAGCCCCCTGTGTGACATCACTGATGGTTATTTATCTGTTCCCTCAATCAGAATCAGTCTCTCTGTGTGTTTCTGTGAAAGTGGCCACAGCAAGAAGGCCATGTCTACCACTGGCTTATATAATAAAGTGTCAGCAGCTTGTTTTGAAAGGAGAGCTTATATTTATTCATGTGGTGAATGCGGAGGTGAAGCCAGAAGAGGGTGGCGATGAGACACAGTGAGGAGCAGGAGGAAGGTGTAGGAACTGAGCAGAGGAGCAGGAAGGTGATCAGGAGCAGCAGGTTGAGGAGGACGGAGATCAAGAAGATGAAAGACACAGTGGAGTGGAGCATGAAGTCTTCGTGGGAAGTTCTGTGTGGAGCTGCAGGTGGACACAAGTCAGGAAGATCATCAGAGTCACATTACTTTAAATCACACAGGTGGCCTCGGTTTCTATTAGTCATTTATTATTGATTATTTATTAAAATTATGTGAGTTAAAAATTCAGTCTTCCATTTTAAGCAGAAGTTGAAGCAGCGACCGGTGGATGGTGACTCAGAGTGGTTCTCATAGCTGCTCGATGACCCCACAGTTTCCTGAAACAGACATAAGTCACACCTGTAACTGCTCTGTGACACCTGTCAGTGTGCTGGTCTGGATGTGTGAACCTTCCAGAGAGACTATGCTCTTCCTTCTTTGTTCTGACAAAGCTCTGAGAAAGTTTGGCAAACTCTCAGATTTTTGGAGCTTCAGTGGTCAGTGGGTGTTAAAAAACACTCACGGTGTTTCCTTTCTGCTCTTGGTGAAGTGTGAGAAAATGCTTCCCCTCAGAGATCTGGCAGGACAAGCAGCACAGTTTCATGATGAGCTTGTTCACGAGTTCAGAGCAGTGATGCTGATGTGACACAAGGATAATGTACGAATTCAGGGGGTCAGAGAGCAGATGGATAGACGAGTGATCCACGGTGTAAACAGGATGTTTCTGTCAGGATGAAAAATTAAAACAAGTGAAAGCTTCACTGCCAGCCTGAAAGATTTTAGTATGACAGGTGAAAACTGATCTGATGGGTTTCCACTGAAGGCGTTTTCTGGGAGCACTGGGATGTTGTTGTTCTGCAGGAAAACACTAGGCAGTTTGTAAATCAGGTGTCCGTTCTTCGTACCTCGCTAAGTAAGTTAGCTGGATTTGATTGTTGACGATTTTGCATGATCTTGGATCATTCGGTTCTCCGAAGCTCATCCGGGACTTGCTGTCATAGCAACAGATCCGTAAGCGTAAACCTGCTCGGGAGCAGGCTTACTTTATGTAAACAGGATTAGATCGCGGCCACTCAGGTATGTCCGCTTCATTTATACGAAAGCAAGAGCGATATTTCTCCACTGTTTTTCCATAAATAAATATTATCAATGTAACTAAAGATAATGCAGTATTTGATTCTTTTATTGATTTCATACAGATACATGCAGGTCATTTCCTAAAAAAAGGGAAATGTACTATTAATCATTCTATTTCATGTATTTGATTATTTCAGATGTAATTCATATTTTAGAGTAGTAATAGTAAAACACTTTGTGTAATCAAGATGAGAGACCACGGCTATAAAAGCGAAGGTGGATTTGGGAAGTCTGTCGCAGCCATGTCCTGTCCGTTTGTACGCGAGCAACCCATTGCGGAAGGTGCAAGATTGATAAGGAGAGTTTTCAGAATTCAGCGGATATTGCGGGATAGATGGGATCCTTTAGCTCAGCGCGACAGTGTGCTCATAGAGAGATATCGATTTTCCCGTGAGGGTATTATTTACTTAACACACTCTCTCTCTCTCTCTCTCTCTCTCTATATATAGATATATATACCTCCCAACTTACTGTGCATGCTTCACTCACCCCTTGCATGGGAACAGGTAAAAGTGATGGAGTGTTATGTAAAACTACACACAAAAAAACCCACAATGTCAATAAATGTCACAGTACAAAAAGCCGGGGTGTGACGAGGGGTGCAGGACCACCACCTGTTTATTTGCTCTGCCCTTTTCTTGGTTGCTGTTATAAACAAACAAACAGATTATTTCAGGGTCTCTTTTCAAGAGACTAAAAGCAATATAAGTGATAAATATTACCATTCTGTAGAATATTCTTATATTTCACTTTTACTTGTTCCCATGTTCTAGTGGGTCCTGTTGTGGCTCTAATGTGAAAGAGGATATAATGTAATATAATATAATAAATTACTTACAAGTTTAATTTGCTTTTAATTTCCTTGCTTTTGCAGCCTTTGCAGTGTTCCCTTGCGTTTTAATTAAACTCTGAAACTCCTGATATCCCTCAATCAAGAGTTCTTGCTCTGCTGCCGAAAAATACTGAGCGCGCTCCTTCGACATCTTCGCCGACCAATCAAAGGGTTGCCGATCAATGTTTCTACTATCGATGCGTAGCCCCTTTTAAGCCACCCAGTGATCTCAGATTACTTCATCCAGCTATACTAATCATCAACAACAGGTGTGTTCGGAGAACCGGATTAGCGAGCTCAAAGTTGGCGCGATGATTTGATCTTGGATGTAGTAAGCGAGGTACGAAGAACGGACCCCTGAGCCAGAAGTGTTGTGTTAAATAAATAAATGTTAATAATGTGAGGTCCAGTGGGAGCTTTAGCTTTAACATCACTTGGTTTTCAGAGGAACAAACATTCATGTGTACAGATTTGATTCTGCTGACTGAGCTGCTCTGATGCCAGGTCAGAGACAGACTCTGCAACAAGATGTTCAGAGCGTATGAAGGTGAGGAGGTTCAATCAGCATCAGTAAATACCAGGTTTAAAATCAGATTTATATTATCGAGATCCCACAAAAAAATACCAGCTCATAGTCTGGTTAAAGACAGCGAAATACTAGATAAATATGAGATTTAAAGACATGTGGGTCAAAACAGCTAAATAGCAGATAGATATGAAATCAGTAGTAGGTATAAAACAGTTACATACTCAAAGTGGGGTAAATATCAGCAGTTAAAAGCAGTTTAAATAATAGATAAGCATGAGTGAGTGTATTTTGTGTGTACATGTCTGATGGCTGCAGGAAACCTCTCCTTTCTGCTGAAGCTCAGATCTCTGTGGTGGGACAAAACATAGCATCCACACTGAGCCTGGAGACAAAACTCAGGCTGTAAAAACTCTGTCACCACAAAACATCCAACGATAAGATGAGCTGTTACTGCTGATCTGTGTAAATATTAAAGCCTCAACATTGCTGGTGGTGCATTGATGAGTGGATGGTTGATACAGCAGGATGGAGGATCGATGGATGGATGAATGGAGGATGTGTGGTTTATTATTTTAAAGTTGAATGAAGTGTCGGATGAATGAACCAGAAATGCTGAAGTAAATTACAACAAATTACTGGACTATGGGCTACTTCAAGCCAGAAGAGCCACTGCACTATGTTGGAGGAGCATGGTGGTAAATATCCCAATTCTTTGATCTTTGGGCTGAAGGAAGAACAACACTCGGTGTATAAATGCTCAATCAACAATCTCTTTATTCCATACAACACTTTGAGCATTAAAAACATCCGGAAGGGGGAGATTTACACAGGAGGGTGTCCGGCAAAATCTCGACGTGTCTGACCGTTTCTCACATTCTTATAGCTTCAGCCCCCCTCCAAAGTCATAACACCTAAACATCCACATTCTTTCTATCTCTCAGTGAGCCTAAGTTACGACCTTGGCTCCCTGTGCAGTATGTTCTGTTCCTTTGTGTAATCAGAAAAGCAAGGCCATGATTCTCTGCAAACAGTACTTTTTATAAATCATCAGTATAATGTATCATAAAACAGTGTAATTCATTGACAGTAAATCAGCCTATGCTATCTTCGGCTGCACCAGCTACAGGGGCCTGGCTAGCTACGGGTGAATGAAGGGTGCGAAGCCGAGTCTCCAATTCAGTAATCCTGGCCTCCAGAGCTGCAAATATACTACATTTGTTACAGGTATCATTACTGCTAAAGGAGGCCGAGGAGTAACTAAACATCTGACACAATGAGCAGGAGGGACAGGTGAAGTAGCCATGGTGCTAACGAGTCGGCTACGAGCTAAGCTAGCGAAACAGTAAAGAGACAGTGAGTGAATACTTTGGCTATAAATTAGGTAGTGAGTACACAGAAAGGGTGATTCAGATGAAGCACGTTAAGATTATACTATGAAAAAGGGATGTATCAAAAGATTTAAATTAAATTGCTAAGCAGAAAAGCTACTCAGAAACACCACTGTGTTTGAGCAGGAACAGGAAGTGATACTCTACCACAAAGCGAGCGAACACCAAGTGACAGCGCCACCAAGAGTCAGGAGTCAGGAGCCTATAGCAGTACAATGATTCAATCATTTTTTTTGATTAGATGCATAATGTAGCATAAGATAGTGTAATAATCTCACAATGGATGGGACTCCATGGGACTCTGGAAGAAGGAAAGTGCAGATTCTCTGAGCCTGGAAACACTAATGTACATTGACGAGAGCAAACAACT
Source organism: Oreochromis aureus (assembly GCF_013358895.1). Classification (NCBI taxonomy): domain Eukaryota; kingdom Metazoa; phylum Chordata; class Actinopteri; order Cichliformes; family Cichlidae; genus Oreochromis; species Oreochromis aureus. The sequence continues at coordinate 66,079,048 of NC_052948.1, forward strand.
TTGTGAATACCTGGAAGCCACACATGAAAAATATAATGAATATAAATTGTGGAGTGGGGGCGGAGGTTATTCATGGGAAAAAAGGAGGGCGGGGAACGTTGTCTCTAGTACTATTTTTGTTTTGTTCGTTTTTAGTGTCACTGTGAGAGCTATGTTCATTTCTACACTTGATCAGGATTCATGCAGGTTTGAAGTGTGGGTGTGGGGAGTTTTAATGTCTGTTTGCATTGTTTAAAAGAAAATGTCAATAAAAATACAAAAACTCAGCCCTGAACTGTTTGCTTTTTATCTTTTGAGTTGTCTTGATTTTCAATTCAATTCAATTAAAAATTTATTTGTATAGCACATTTAAAAACAACAGAGTTGACCAAAGTGCTTCACAATCGGTTAAAAACAAGAGAAAACAATAGAGAAACAAATACAGATAAATAAGAAGACAGTGAATTAACAATAAAAACATAAAACAGGCCTGATGGTACTCATACTGAACTCGAATTAAAAGCCAAAGTAAAAAAGTGAGTTTTAAGATGCGATTTAAAAGACTGAATAGACTCTGAAGTCCGAATCTCCTCTGGCAGATTATTCCAGAGTCTGGGTGCTTCTACTGCGAAGGCCCAATCTCCTCTATGCTTCAGTCGAGACCTTGGTTGTGCAAAGAGCATCTGGCTAGATGATCTCAGTGCTCTTTGGGGTCGTACATGTTGAGGAGTTTGTTTAAATAACAGGGCGCCATATTATTTAAAACTTTAAAGGTAGGTAAAAGAATCTTAAAATCAATACGATATTTTACAGGGAGCCAGTGTAAATTTGCTAAAACTGGAGTGATGTGTTCATACATTCTAACATCTAGGTGATGAAGGCATGAATAAGTGTTTCTAGGTCTCTTGGAGGAAGATAAGGCTTAGCTTTGGCAGTTTCACGTAACTGATAAAAACTTGTTTTCACAACTGTGGACACTTGCTTCTCTAATTTAAAGGAGCCATCTAAAAACACTCCGAGATTCCTTACAGTGTGAGAAAGATGACAAGCAAGAGGACCGAAGGTATCAGTTAACTCAAAGGTTCCCAAAGTGTGGGGCCCGCCCCCTAGGGGGGGCGCAGAGCCATTGCAGGGGGGGCGCGGTATGAAAAGAAAGAAAAAATAAAAAGAGCGCTTGGACACTGTGGACAGGTTTTTGAAGGGGCTCCCACACAAACGCAAAGCAGGAGATGAAGCATCGCCAAATATGTTTCCAAACCAACTTCCTTCCAAGCCAAAGACAGGAAAATATGGTGAAGCATATCTTCCCTTTGGCTTCACCTGCACAAGTGCCAAGGTAGGTCTCCCCTGCAAAATTACTTTCCCTGCGTCGGGAGCAGCGCTGGGCTCTCCAAATCACGGACAAACAGTATCCCACATTCTTGATTTTTAGTTCACAAACACTTCTTGTAATGACTAACTACTCCTGACATTTTGGACATGTTAGCTCTTTATGCAGTAAAGTTACAGTGGGATACAAATAATATCAGGCTGATCCTGCCGTAATTTGTTCCCCCGGTTCAAATCACGGACAAACAGGATCCCACAGCTGTTTATGTGTTTAAACCCATTTTGCACAGAGAGGCATTTTTTGAAAAATGTATTGACAGCAATGTTGAATATTATTACACAGGAAAAAAAACAACTACACGTAAAATAATTACACCGTGACGCCTCTGCCTTTCTAAATGCAGGGACAGTAACTGCGTGTGTATATGTAAACGTGTAAAACCTGAAGATAGTCAGATTAACAGTAACAGTATTTTGTCTCTATCTGCCATTCTGCAATTCATCTCATGTAAACAATAACGTGGCGCACAGTGTGACGTGAAAAGAGGCACATAGCTTTGACGTTGCGTGATGAACTCTGTAATCCTCGTCCACACGTAAACGCAAAAAAGGAGTTTTAAATAATCTCCGGTGAATCGCAACGCCGTTTACGTGTTGACGAAAAGCCCAAACGCATAGAAACAGCTGCGTTTTCAAAAATACCCGTGTAGGTGTGGACGCAGCGTAAAAGAGTTAGTGGTATATTTTATTACTACCTGCAATTTATTGCCGTTTACTTGTATTTGCTTAATTGTTTACCAAATGTTTGAGGTGTGAAATAAACCGCAATGGAGTTTATAAACAAAATATGGGTGTGTGTCTTCTAAATGGTAAATGGCCTGTATTTATATAGCGCTTTTCTAGTCCCTAAGGACTCCACAGCGCTTTACACATCCAGTCATTCACCCATTCACACACACATTCACACACTGGTGATGGCAAGCTACGTTGTAGCCACAGCCACCCTGGGGCGCACTGACAGAGGCGAGGCTGCCGGACACTGGCGCCACCGGGCCCTCTGACCAAGCCCCCCCTGTAAGAAAGGGGGCCTGGCAAAAAAAGTTTGGGAACCACTGAGTTAACTTGTTCAAAGGGGCATGAGTTCCAAAAAACCATAACTTCAGTCTTATTTTCATTTAATTTAAGAAAATTCTGTGTTAACCAGTCTTTAATATCATGTAGACAGTTAAGCAAAGGCTGCAGTGGGACAGAGACATCCAGTTTCAAGGGGAAGTAAATTTGGATGCCATCAGCATAACAATGAAAGGGAATGTTGTATTTCCTAAAAATAGATCCCAAAGGCAGCATGTATAAGGAGAACAGAGTTGGACCCAAATCAGACCCCTGTGGCACATCACAACACATCGGGGTGGAGGAAGAGGAGTATTGCCCAATTTTAACAGAAAAAGATCTCTCTCATAAATATGATTTAAACCATGATAAAACTGTGCCTTTTAGACCAACAACATGTTCAAGTCTCGATAAAAGAATGCTGTGATCAACTGTGTCAAAGGCGGAACTACCTTCTATTTATAGAGTTGCTAATTATTTTTCATTATTGCAGCAAACCAGCCTATGAAATGAATGAAACAAATCCTGACTGGGTTCCAGCGCTACACAAGGGACCTGCTTCAAACATACCACCATGCCAATCAGATTACTTCTTCCATGTGAGGGTGAAGAGGTGACCCTTCTGGATAAGATGGTGAAGGTTTGCTGTGTTTTGGTGAACATGTGCCCCACAATTAATGCTGATTAATTACACCATTATTCGAATAAGTCAAGGAAATACATGTGGTAGTAAAACCAGGGAAAAATGCTCCTGTAAATAGTCTTAAAAGGCTTGTGCTGTATATGTAGTGATAAGTTTTCAAAAGAGACAGTAAATAGCAGAATGCTAGTAGTGGGTGATATTATTTAAATGCTGTCATGATTTTATGTGAACATTTTGTCATTTGTAAACTATAAACGACATGGATTCTACATTGTAACTGATGTGATGTTTTACAAAGTGGTTTTCATTTAAAAAAGGCAAACATTTGTTTGTTTCTTTATTCAACAGTGTTACTTAGTAAGTACATATTCAGTAAATGCAAATTATTTACATGGCCCCCTAAATACAACATTATGGGTTATTCAGAACAGAACTATGCTTGGAAAAATATTTTCCCATCAGTTGAGACAACTCCTTCACAGTAGCAGGTGGAATTTTTCTTTTTTGAGGACGGCTTCTTTTACCTGTCACTACGAATGGTCTGTTTATGTTTTGATTGAGAGATTTGATTTGATTTTTGGGCAGCTGAAGAGGAGAAGTCTATCTTAAGGCCAACCACTGGCTGTATCTTGGTCATATTACCCAGCAAAACCCAGTATGCAGGTTCATCTGTAACAGTCCTTGTGCCACGGATCTTCACTGTTGCTTCTACTTTAAACAGAAGAGCAGGGACATGGGTGCAGGTCTCCACGACTCCGGCCACACAGGTGCAGCGGGCGGCTTCAACCTTCCCTGTGATGCTCACAATGACCCATGGCTGCAATGCTGGTTCATTCAGTCTTTGAGATTTCAGTACCTGAAACGCACACAGACAAAGTTCATTTAAAGACAATAACTTCAATGAGCCAAGGCCGACACAAATGTGTTTAATCTACTTTCAAATCCATTTATCATAAATGTAACAAATAAAGTGTTTTTATGTATCCATCTATAGGACGCTGCATGTTATATTCTAAACCTGCCTGTTTCTTTTTAGAAACCTATCAGCAAAAAACATGAACCTAAAGTATGTAATGCAAGGATGTCATCACTTCGACTTTAAGTGACAATTATGGACACCTAATATGATAAGGAGATTCTGCAGGTCATTAATCAATGTATGAAACTAAAATAGAATGTTTTTTTTAGTTACACAGGACACAAACAAGGAAGCAAGATGTGTAATTAGGATTATTTATAATAAATATGAATTAATTAGTGCAATTTCTTTAACCATAGAAAATAACTAAATCGTTCAGGACAATGTCACATCAGTGCACTGAATTCACTATGTTATCCATCTAACAGACCCTCAACATGTTTTCACTGTAATTTCCCCCTCATCAATGAATTTATGCTGCACTAATCTGAATGTTCGGAGGGAAATCAAACGCATTTTACTCGCAGTACTCAAGCTGACTTACCTTTGTTTGGATTCTACTTTTATTCTATTGCATACACTGTTAAAAAAAATTCCGTTATAAAACGGAAAAAGTGCTGGTAATTAATTACCAGCACTTTTTCCGTTATTGTACGAGCACTTCCGTAAACCTTAAAACGGATATTTCTGTAGATTTACCCGAGTTTTTCTGTACCATTGACGGACATTTCCGTCAAACCTAAAATGGAAAATTCCGTATTTTCCATAAATTTCAGCGTTATTGCATAGACAATTCCGTAAACCCTATAACAGATATTTCCGTAGATTTACCTGACTTTTTCTTTACCATTTACGGACAGTTCCATCAAACCTAAAATGGAATATTCCGTATTATTTAAGTACTCAATCCATACCATTTGCGGACACTTCAGTCATCCTAAAATGTTTAATTCTGTACCATTCTCTATACCGTTTACCATCAATAAAGCACAAATGTAGAATCACAGCAATTATTTATTTCCTTTAACAGCTGCCAGTGCTTTAAAGTGATTTCACTTTTGTGGTGAATGATTTGCAATATTTACATTACAACCATTAAAACATTCAGAACATCACCTTCACATTCAGAGAAATTTTACATACATAAACCAGCTGTTCTCTCAAAGAAGTACAGCCATGTCCTTTAACAGGGAGATGCCAAATCTAGCAACTTTTTAGCATCCACAGGCTGACAGGCATTAATAACAAATTGATTTGTTAAAGACAATGACAAAATAAGACAATAAAACTGCCAGCATTGCTGTTGCTGTCTCACCTGTCAGTGCAAAATGAGGAGCCCCTCCAGGAGGATGCAGAAACCTACACCTCCAACTCCACATATCACACCGACAGGCAGAGCTCTGCAACCAGTGGCTGACCTTTCTACAAAAACAAATAGAACATTAGAAGTATTACATTATACAACTTTTCTATAAAACATCAGTGCAGCAATAACAACCATGACCTTAGAAGGATGACTGTGCAACATGCCATAAAGAGATTTTTAAAACTCTTAAAACAACTTAAAACTAAAAAAAAATTAAAACTTACACCTCCAACTCCACAATGACAGGAAAAGCTTAACCGGAATGACAAATATCGCCCACCTTCCTCCCCCCTTAACATGGGGATTTGAAACTGCAGCATGTGTGTTGTGGGCATCTAGTTAAAACATCTGAACTCACCTAATACTGTAAAATCTGTATTTCTACTCCCAAGCCCCATGTTTTTGGATTTGCCTTTGTGTGTGTGTGTGTGTGTGTGTGTGTGTGTGTGTGTGTGTGTGTGTGTGTGTGTGTGTGTGTATTCAGTCCAAAAGGTATTTTCTGAGCTCTGAGAACAGCTCAAATGGCCCATTCAGATTCCTTCTGCTTGCATTCAAATTCCTTCAGCTGAGAAACCAGCTTGCACACCTGTGGAGGAATGAAGTGCCGTTTCTTCCCTTCTTCTCTGCCTTGGAGCCTCGCTCAGGATTGACCCCAAAGAAAACTCTGAGGAAAAAAAAGAAACAATAGTGATATGCAGACAAAGTTTGCACGTGTAGTGTGGCTTGACAGGAGTGGAGCAGTTCAATAAAATCCTACATTTGTTTTCTTCAATATGCCCCTATGTGTGAACCTCTCTATCATTCTAATTGACCATCTGTCTAGAACCCAATGTTGTTGTGGTGCTGGTGCCAGTGGCTAAGCTTATCTCTTCCTTTGTCTTTTCAAGACACATGCATTCACACTGCGCATATACAGAAATGTTTGCAAGGGCGAGAAGTCTGCTTATCACCAACACATGACAGCATGCATCTCCAATGTGTATGCAGGGATATTATAAATGCACAGAACACAGAAGGGGATAGAAAACACAGTTGACATTGTCCTATTAAAAGGTGTAACAGCACATTTGAACACGGACTGTCCTGGGGTTATTCAAACATGGAGTGGAGAAACTGTGACATTCAGTGCACGTTACACATCAGTACAAGTATTAACATTTGGGCATGAATCCACTATGTAGTATTATTTTAAATTAATATGTTTAGTCTTTCCTTCGGGGGAGGGTCCCTGGAACAACATATTTTGAGTTTGGGGTCTGCAGCCAAATAAATTTCAGTTTGTGTGTCTTTGACATGAAAAGGTTTGACCACCACTGACATAACCTGGTCTCAGGTGCTAATGGTTTTAAAGAGATAGCTCAAACGAATTTTGTGTCAACAAACCATTCTGAAAAAATGTGTTTTTGCTCCATTTCCCAACTAGAATCATGTTATGTTTGTTTTGTTATTGATTGACTTAGGACACTATTTAAAGCAAAAAGCATGTTACCTGCCCTTTAAAAGATATGACACATTTATTCCAACAATAGTCTTCAACAGGGAGCTACAAAATCTCCGAACAAATCCATATTCAGGGGATCATAAGCCAATAACAGCTGATCTAAAAGCTCACAGCATGTGGCGACACATTTTGAGCTTGTACATCTCAGACAAACGGGTTTAGTGTAGATTGACAAAAAGCAGGTCAGGTGCAGAAAGGCACGGCAAAGTCACATTTACAAAGTATTTCCAAACAATGAGTGCTTACCTTTGCATGAATTCGAGAGTAAAAGCCATCTCCGGTGGGTATTGGACGTTGCAGACATAAAACATGGAGAAGACGTAGCTCAAGGCCACAATGGGAGAGGTGATGTGGTCATTGACAAGTAACCCATCAACAGCAATCTTGAATTGCTGGTCACCTTAAACACAGATAAAAACCATGTACGATTTACAAAAAAAAAATAATCCTATATTTTAAGGCAAGCAAAACATTTCTTTAATAAATATGACACAACAACAGCTTATAACAACAGCTAACAACAGCTTGCTGGGATACAAAAAAAGATTTAACTACAAACCTCTGATTAGGATGCATGGGGTCACTGGGAGTTCGACTTCAGGATCTGCAGAGATCTGTTTTGGTGACAGACATGATACATGAATTAATGTTTCCAGTGCACACAAACCTGCTGGCAAATTGACTATCTGCTAGTGTCTTCATCAGACAGAGGTAGCCATTATGCACAAACATTAATGTAAATAGTTTATAGATAGAGAGTTTATAGAGAATATCAGCAGCACAATTAGGGGAATCTATACTTCCTACTGTGGTTGGTTACTTGGTTCACCACTGGATGCAAATAATTATCTTGCACACAGTATAAAATCTACAACATCTACCTCTTTTTGGTGGAAGAGTTTATAAGAGTCTTCCTTGAAGTATTTTGAAATGCCACAGATGAGCTGTATTGGACCTTCGCCCGCCTTCATCCCTTTGAAGTCAAGGAAGTCATTGATCCCCTTTTCTTTTTTGGAAAGTTCCTGTTCAAGGTTCAAGGTGTTAATTTTGTACAAGTAGCCTACATAAAACTAACACTCATTTTCGTTTGGAGCTATGGAGAGAATTTTGAAAAAAATAAAATAAAAATGAATTATTTCATTTTCATTTGCAACCTGTTCTGTTTTGATCTCAAATGTCCTGCTTTTTTGGTTGTCACTTCCTGATTTTTGGTCTCAAACCTATTCCATTTGATTGTTCATCCAAGTTATTCTATTTGAATTTGATTGGTTGCCAGTTTATCTTTTTTGGTCTCAACTCTCTTTTTGGTTGCAAATCTTTTTTTGATTGATTAATAAAGACAAAATTCTCTCCATATGGAGCAGCACAGCACAATCATAATAATAACAATAACAACACACCTGTGCCAGCTTGTTTTGTACAGAGAAGCCAAGGAGTTTAGATGCATGATCAAACAGGTGAGGAACTTCAAACAGGAACGGCCACTCGTCCTTTACAACGGCAATAGTGGTATCATCATCGTTGAGGATTTCACGCTGAATGGGATATGTTTCAGTCATCAATTTTCGAACAGATGACTCCTAAAGATATGAGGCAGTTAGACAAACAGTCGAACAGTTAGTCAAACTAACCAATTAAAATAATAAAACAGGGTATCAATTTCAATTGACTATGGGCATAGTGATCTACAGACGATCTACAATTTCACAATGTGTCCTAAATTGTACTTGGACCCAGACCTTATCGCATTACTCCTGCTATATACTATTGCTGTGTGAATGGTTGTATGTCTAGATGGTGGACTGTAGGAACCGAATTGCCCTTCGAGGATTAATAAAGCTTTCTGTATCTGTAATGGATGATTGCAGACCCACCTGAAGATCCTGGGTTTGAAAGGCACGTTTCAACTCATCTCGTTTAGACAGCAGGTCTTCTCTACACACGGCCCCCTCAATGATTGGATCCCACGCCACACATCCATACCGATCTGAATTCCTGGGCCTTTTCTTTGTTGAATTTTCACCCCCTGCTTGCCTCTTCAGTGAGCTTTGTGGCCTCTTCATATTTTCAATTCTGTGTTCCAGCTGACGAAAGAGAGTTTCAGAACCATCTTTTGCAAAAGGTTTGTTTCAAACGGCTCTGTCAGCTTGAAGGAGGCAGGATATTGTCCTACAATCATACTGGCGAGTTCCTCAGCTTTTGTCTACCAGGTCTTCCTGGGTGTTTATGGAGGTAATCTTCAGCGACGATCCGAACCATCTCTCGCCTGTCTTTCCCCATTATGTACTTTTTTTTCACGCAACTCATCCATGACTTTTGAGGAAATTTGTGCCATGGTACAGAATATGTGTCTTGGGATGGGGAGTCGGCTGTCTCAGGTGGTGTTGAGGGCAGCTGAAACCTCTGTGGTTCAGGTGTTGATGAGGGGCCAGGCCGGGTGAACTGCGGTGGAGTTTGTGAATCTAAGGATGACATGACAAACATCTCCATAAATTAAACACATCACAATTGTTGCAAATCAATTAATACATTGGTCCTCAATGTCCAGTTTGGGACAACCAGGAATACAAATGGACCTAATTATGAAAACCAATTATAGAGTAATTATTGCCATGTACAGCTGATGGCAACTTTTTTTTTGCATTTTTGGAATAAACCTTTGTAGTTTCAGAAAACTTGCATTAAAACAGAGGGGCAAAAACTCACCTGCTTCCAATGCTTTGACTGCTTTGACAGCTCTGACGAATCTTTTGCACTGAATGAATGGCAGAGTGTCTTTAATGTCCTCCGGGTCCACAAGGCTCAGGTCATCTACAGAGAGAACTCCTAATTCCTCCAGTTTAGCCATGAGTGTATCCATCTGATCGCTACTGAGCGATGGCATTGCTTTCTTGACATAGTTTTTCACAAGTTCCATGTTGGTGTGTGTTTAAGAGGAATGAACCACCGAGTACCTCTCTGGTAAGAATAAAGTGGATGATAATCATCAAGTTTGTTCAAATCATGGCAACTGAACAGGTCAGAAGCATTTTCATCAAGTTCATAGAGTCCAAGCTCAGGTATCCAGCTGGCAGTTTTCCCTCGAAGCAAAAGTAGGACAGTAGTTTCATTTTTTACAAAAATGCTTGCTATTTGTCCTAACTGCAGTAGTCCTTTTGCGTAGCTCAGTAAGACCAGCATTCCATTTGCATATGTAACACAGCGAGCTATAACAATACACACATGTGGCTAATTTACACACACACACACACACACACACACAAGCGCGCGCATCCAACTTATGGGCTAACGTTAACTTTAGTTGGGCAAACCACGCTTCAAAATAACGCAAAACCCACACATTCAAATGTTACCATGAAACACACACGGCTACCAACTGACTATCGAGACCAAATTTCATGTAAGAGGGAGGGAAAAAATGGTTTTTGACGTACTTACGAAGCGCAGGCGGCTGGCTAATGCTAACGCAGCTAGCAGCAAACGTCCACTCACATACACACCACTACCAACTGCCTATCGAGACCAATTTAATGTACGAGGGGGAACAAGGTGGCACTCCATTCTCATTCTCATTCCACACAACCAACCTGTTTCCAACTTTCCTTGTGACTTGCAGAAATTTAGGTAGGCACTGACCGCACTGAAAGTAATGGCGTCGGAATATTCTGGCTGGGGGAGAAAATTCTGCCTTGCGCAACAGCAAACTTTCCGTATTTCGCAAAACGGAGCAAATCCGTAGCAAATCCACGGTAAAGGGACCCCTAAATTTACGGATTTTTTTAACAGTGTACAGTATTTTATTTTATTTTATTGCATTCCAGTGTTTTCTAATTTCTGCTATATAACTTTGCACTTTTGCTGTAACAAAATAAATTTCCCACCTGTGGGACTAATAAAGGTAATCTTTATCTTTATGACGACATATTCACAATGTGGAAGCTTAAAAATAGCCAAATCTTGTACCCAGTCCTTGGTGAATTGGATGTGCGCCTCCAGAGATTTATAATTGCGAAATTGGTGCGCCGTGTATGCGCTGACTCCACAGACAAGGTACGAGAGTAGATCATGCTAAGTCAATAGCGGTTTGGTCTTCAGGGTTTCTACTCCACGGCCGTATTTCATACGGGTCCACATTTCCAATGCACGCTATTTTTTTGCAAGTACCGTCTCTTTGCATCTGGACACAATCTGTCTCTATACCGTCCTTTTTCTTTTGAGCTACTTTTCAGAATGGTTCATCCTTCCAACACAGTGTGTTTGTTTTGATTCGTGGCCTGCCAATATGGTGCTGTGTAGTGATGCGCGAATCATGAACGAATCGTTCAATACTCGAGAATCACTTTACTGACTCGTGAATCATGATTCACAAGCGCAACTGACTCACTGACTCATCCCTGTTGCTGTTAGCAAACTAATTTCACTAGTAGAAATATATCTAGCTTATAATTCAAATTGTGAAGAAAAACACAACATCCAGTATCTTAACAAAAACATTTCTGCTCTGAACTGGAAGAAAAAACCCTGAGTAGAAGCTCACATCAAGACAATAGCTCCTCGGTTCACAGTAGCAACGCTCTGCTAACATGCTAACAGCACATTTGAGCTACTCACCCCCTCCATTCCTGCGCTGAATTGTAGGGGAAGCAAATCACTCATGACTCACTAACCCCCTCCCTCCTGTGCTGAATCGTAGCGTAAAGCAAATCACTCAGGACTCACTAACCCCTCCTCCTGTGCTGAATCGTAGCATAAGCAAATCACTCAGGACTCACTAACCCCCTCCCTCCTGTGCTGAATCATAGAGTGAGCGAATCACTCATACTCGCTAACCCCCTCCCTCCTGTGCTGAATCATAGAGCGAACGAATCACTCACTCACTCACTCACCCCCTCCCTCCTGGCTCGCAGCTACTTCTTCTTCTTCTTTGTTGGCAACCAATGTTAAGGCGCACTACCGCCCCCTGGCTCACAGCTCAGTGGACATTTAGATGAGAAAATATATATTTGACACATGTAAGGAAAATACTAATAAAATAAAAATTAACAAAAGAAATGTTCCCTTTAGAAATTCTTTTGCTCTTTTTTGCTATATAAAATAGTTGTTTTCTTTAAGAATCACTCATCTTAGCAGTAGGATTTACATTAAAAGAGAAACAAATTAAGTTTGAGTGAAAATGTACATTTTTTGCACTCTCTGGTCAACTGACTCAGTGACTCAAATGACTCAAAAAACCCGATTCACTTTGGTGAGTGACTCATTAAAACTCGATTCAGTAAAAAGAATCAAATTTACCATCACTAGTGCTGTGCTCCCACAATGCATTGCGGCGTTACATCAACTCCACAGCCCTTTGCGTGCAGGAGAGTATGCGCATGCGCATTGCCATGGTGATTTTAAAAATAAAGATAAAATGAAAAGTAATTAGTAAATATTTAAATATTCCCACAAATGTGCAATGAACGTGCAAAAATTCTATTTATTAGTTGTTGCTGTTTCTTTCTTTCTTTTTTTTTGGAAAAATAACCGACATCTCTGAGGTGCGAATTCCGACAGTGAGAGGAACGGCCGGATACAGGAGACGGGAAGAAACAAGCAGATTATGTTCACGTTAATTAAGTGGTTGGAAGATGTAAAATTCTCAATTCTGCCAACTGGACATATACGAGATTTTAATGAGGATGAATAATTAGCTGGTATGGAGGAAACGGACCTTTATTTGGTGAAGTGGCGACAAGGAGCCAAAAGGCAGGTGGCCGGTCTATGAAGCCTCCATCATCAAGCTAGCAGGTGCCTTTTCGCAAATATTACTTTATTCTCGCTTATTTGGCACGGAAGCGTAGAGGTGCCACCCAGGCAAAAGAAAAATAGAAGTATATCACATTATAACGTGAAAAGTTTATCGTGCTAACAATATGCTATCATGTTAGTACATTATACTGTTTGTATAAAATAATATCACGTTATTACAATATACATAATTATCACGTTCGTACAATATTATGCGAACGTGATAATTATGTATATTGTACGGTGGCCCCTAGAGACAAAGCACGTACAAACTCCAAAACACTTGCAAACTCCAAAACACTTGCAAACTCCAAAGCACTTGCAAACTCCAAAACACTTGCAAACTCCAAAGCACTTGCAAACTCCAAAGCACTTGCAAACTCCAAAACACTTGCAAACTCCAAAGCACTTGCAAACTCCAAAACACAACGGAAGTGCTCCAGGACGCTAGGGGCAGTGTTGAGCTTTTGTTACCTAGTAACTACACAAGCCATGAAGTACCAATGACCGGATTTGGGCTGTAGGCCGCATTTTAAGGCCGATTACGTCACAGCGACACGACGAAGGCTGTCCCAATTCAAAGGCTGCTCCAAATGCGGCCCTCAAATGCGTCCTTAATTTCCCTGAATTTTAAGGATGGGTCGGTGTAGCCTTCATGGCCCAACATACCCCAGATTTCATAGCGGCGGTGGTGTGGATAATTTTGCCGAAAAAACGGCGGAAGCTGAGCGACCGAAGAGTAAACTTTCAGAAGTAAGTACTGAATATTATGTCACTTATTTATGCGCAAATGTTTTTATAATGAAGAACATTAAAACATTACTGTTGGACACATGTCGGGAAAGTTATGTGACATTAGCTTGGTTTTAAAGCCTTTACTTAAAAATATTCGCCGTTCAATGGTCGACTTTTAATCTTACAGAGAATGTGATGATTTCATGGATAATTAAAGTCAGTCATATATCCACAAACACAACAAGCTGAAAGTCAGTGATGCTGCTCGGTTTGCAGTCCTGAATATCACGGCACAAGCAGGATTCACTGCACTGTTAATGTCAGCTATGTTTTATTGTTGCCTCTGTTTGGTGGTGTCGAGCCAAATGGACTTTAACGTGTCTTTGAACGAGCTGACGGTTCACTCGTTAAACTGAAAGAAAGATGCTTTAATCACAGGAGTCACACATGTGTCCACTGGACCATCTGGGAACTCCTCTTGTTTAGCACTCGTAATAACACAAACGCTAAATCTTCCTTCTCTTTGTTGTTTTGTAGCAGTGTGTACACCTGAGACTGTCACCTGTCTGTCTGTCCTGCACTCTCTCTCTTTCTTTCTCTCTGATTGTAGAATAAAAGTATGAACATGTGTTTATAAGTTACACTTGTGTTTAAATCCTGCAGCTTATCACACATTTGATTTCCTGTGTGACAACTGCAAGTGTCCAGAGTGAGGACAGACTGAGGGACCCACTGCTGCACATCATCTGTGAGCCTTTGCACCCCTGATGATCCACCAGGACAAACTCAGCCGTGTGTGAGGAAGAGGAGGAGGAAGAGCCAGCAGCAGCTGACAGATGGAGAGAATAGACAGACTGTTCCCTGTTTGTGAAGGACTGGTAGAAAAGTTTAACATAACTAATGTCTGTCCTGAATCAGTCTTATTAGGTAACCTTCAACTAATGTTATCATTCCAGTGTTTTCAGTGTGGGAGAAAGTACTCAGGGCCTTCAAGTTACACACTATGAAAGGCAGCAACAAGTTTAATATTCAGAAACCTAAAGTATGTATCAGCAGCAGAATGGAGCTAAAAATAAATGTTTGTTTCAGTTCTATGAAGCTTTGAGTATTTTGGATTAGTAGCACTGCTGTGTTTGTTGCATCATATTGCTGTAATTGTTTATATGCTTTATATATTCTGAGCTAAGTTGATCTATAGTGTTACATCATATTCTATAAGGATGTTATGTGTTTGTAGACTTTCTGCCCAGTTTGACCCATTTAGCAGAAGTCCGCCTGTTTAAGGCTCTGATATCTATTCTGTATGACTTAAAGCAGTTATGACATGGTCTGATTTTCTCACACAATAAAGGAATATTTCATATATCAGTCTACTCTTCATTTTATCAGAAACAGTTATCACAGCTCGTACATTTTCTTTTTATAAATATATGTAAGCAATGAGCCAAATTTAGTAATGCCAACATACTGAAGGAACAACATTTGTCTCTTATATATGATACACCTATATATATATATATATATATATATATATATATATATATATATATATATATGCACTGTCAAAGATACTTGTCTTTGAGTGAACATTTAAGGTGATAAGACATATAAATAACTGCAACTTGAATCTGTAAGCTCAGTATTTAACACAGAGTTCATGTTAACTGCCGTAATAACTAATAATGATTAATATAATAACTATAATATTGGCCATATAATATTTACATTACCAAAGTGATATGACTTTAGTCTCATGAACAACATTAGCAAATTGTTATTTACTAACTAATCTTAAATGACTGTTCAGTACAGAAATGAAGCCCAAAAATCATGTTTTACTGTCCTGTGGTCTCAGCCTCAGATACTTATCAAATCATGCAAAGCTCTTGTAGAAACAAACAAACAAATGAACAAAATATGTTCTCTTTCATTTCTGTCAAACAAAGTTGTATGACACGTTTCCAGCGGTTAGTATCATGGTTGCTAGGCAACCTG
The DNA here is from genome assembly GCF_013358895.1 of Oreochromis aureus. Taxonomy (NCBI): domain Eukaryota; kingdom Metazoa; phylum Chordata; class Actinopteri; order Cichliformes; family Cichlidae; genus Oreochromis; species Oreochromis aureus. The sequence goes on from NC_052948.1 coordinate 66,094,412, forward strand.
GGAAGCGCGTCGGTCATTGGTACTTCATGGCTTGTGTAGTTACTAGGTAACAAAAGCTCAACACTGCCCCTAGCGTCCTGGAGCACTTCCGTTGTGTTTTGGAGTTTGCAAGTGCTTTGGGTTTGCAAGTGTTTTGGAGTTTGCAAGTGTTTTGGATTTTGCAAGTGCTTTGGAGTTTGCAAGTGCTTTGGAGTTTGCAAGTGTTTTGGAGTTTGCAAGTGCTTTGGGGTTTGCAAGTGTTTTGGAGTTTGCAAGTGCTTTGGAGTTTGCAAGTGTTTTGGATTTTGCAAGTGCTTTTGGAGTTCGCAAGTGCTTTGGAGTTTGCAAGTGCTTTGGAGTTTGCAAGTGTTTTGGAGTTTGCAAGTGCTTTGGGGTTTGCAAGTGTTTTGGAGTTTGCAAGTGCTTTGGAGTTTGCAAGTGTTTTGGATTTTGCAAGTGCTTTTGGAGTTTGCAAGTGTTTTGGAGTTTGCAAGTGCTTTGTCTCTAGGGGCCACCGTAATATTGTAATAACGTGATATTATTTTATACAAACATAAAAAGTATAATGTTAGAACAGTAAACTTTTCACGTTATAATGTGATATAGCTCTATTTTTCTTTTGCCTGGGTAGCAGTTCTACGCTTTCGTAATTTGGTAATCAAAATATGTAACTTAATTAATTATATTGTGACTACTTTAGCCTTTTCTTATTATTCTGCCTTCTCAGAAAGGGAAAAAAATACGAATAAAACTGTTTACACTTGTTATATACAATAACGGCCCTGCGACAGACTGGCGACCTGTCCAGGGTGTACCCCGCCTCTCGCCCTATGACAGCTGGGATAGGCTTCAGCGCCCCCCGCGACCCTGGAAAGGATAAGCGGAAGCGAATGGATGGATGGATGGATGGATGGATGGATATACAATAACTATCAAAACCTATTCACATTTAATTTGACTTTCACAGAAATCCCACCTCTCCTTCTGGCTACAGAGTACTTACTTACCAAGGTTAGAAACAAAGCACAGTTATGCTTTATTAATATTCACTAATTACAGTGTTCCACATTTCCTTGCTTTTTTAGTCATTTTTAGGCTTTTTAGAGTTTTTTTTGGTTGTTAGCAGTAATGTTTCTGCCTATTTATTTCAGCCCATGAAATCGAATGCAGATCTTCCTGATGTGAGATTTACATAAATGTAAGTAATTTTGTTTGTCGTTATCATTAATGTTGTTGCTGTTGTTGTTTTTGTGCAGTTTGCAATCATATAAACCTAGCAAGCATCAGTCAGCACAGTGCCTAACCTAAACAGATTCTTGCTTTGTTCACATATATTATATGTAATTATATATACAGTACCTGCACATTGTACCTAGGGTTGCAGCTACTTGGCCCCACTCCATTGTTGTGACAGCCCTGATTGTCCTTGTACACTGCATCTGAACAGGGAACAGTCTGCCACATTAATGTATTTTTAAGTGACTTGTTTGTAATACATGAATTTGTTTCTTACAGATGTCAAAGTCTCAACATCATGCTGCCCTCTCCCATCCTCCTAAAGTAAGTATTTGTTGTTGTAGTTTTTTATGCAGTGTCTGTGTCACATACTAAGCATAAATATTGAAATAATAACTGTTTTCTAACAGATTTTCCCAAACACTAGCTGTGTTTGTTGTCATTCAGACCAATACTACTGCTTAGACATTGCTTAGTGGTCATGCATGTTTGGTAAGCTTGTTATGATACCAAAACAGTAGGCCTGTCACATTAATCGATATATCGACTTATCGCACAATATATTGTGTTGATGATGATAATTGTTGATGATGCAATTTATCTGCCATTATATTTACATAAAAAAATTACAAAAATAAAATATAATAATAACAACACAATAACATTAAATAACATTGTTTTCTATTTGTTAGAAAATTTACTATTTATTCAAGTTTTTAAGGTATTTAATATTTTGATACCTAATTTCCATGATCTAAATATTTTAAGAATTAGATGTTGGTTTGTCAATTGAAAGTGTGTAGATCTTGCATTATTATGGTGTTATATTATGATTATACAGTCAAAGACATAAAATGGTCTTAAAATGACAATGACATAAATTTGTCGCAATTGTTTATGGGGCAATATACCGACCAACAAAAAGTTGTTATCGTAACAGGCCTACGGGTTTATGATTGATAAATACAAAAAATAAATACATTTAATTTCTCTGAGATTCTTTGATATTCAGTTACAGTTCACACCACAGTTACCTGTACATGCAGTAGTATACTGTAAATTTAAATCTCTGCATTTAGCATCCCACTAGAATCATAGTTACTGTCTCTCTTTTTTTACAAATACCTGTACTATTACTAACACATTTACAGTTGTGCCATACTCCTTCCATTTCTGAATGATCACTTGAACAGTGCTCTGTGGGATGTTCAAGGCTTGGGAAATCTTTTTGTAGCCTAAGCCTGCTTTAAATTTCTCAATAACTTTATCCCTGACCTGTCTGGTGTGTTCTTTGGACTTCATGGTGTTGTTGCTCCCAATATTCTCTGAGACAACCTCTGAGGCCGTCACAGAGCAGCTGTATTTGTCCTGACATTAGATTACACACAGGTGCACTCTATTTAGTCATTAGCACTCATCAGGCAATGTCTATGGGCAACTGACTGCACTCAGACCAAAGGGGGCTGAATAATTACGCACACCCCACTTTGCAGTTATTTATTTGTAAAAAATGTTTGGAATCATGTATGATTTTCGTTCCACTTCTCACGTGTACACCACTTTGTATTGGTCTTTCACCTGGAATTCCAATAACATTGATTCATGTTTGTGGCTGTAATGTGACAAAATGTGGAAAAGTTCAAGGGGGCCGAATACTTTTGCAAGTCACTGTATATGGTGAATTTATATGCATATAGATACAATCATAGTGCTTGACACATGCACAGAGCAGTAGATGGACTAGAAGGGAAATAATTACAATCATGATGTTGATTGCTGATGTCAGTATATATATTTTAGAGGAATGTTTTGTTTTTCACCCAAAATGAACTATATTGCTTCAGAAGAGATTTATTACCCTACCGGACTCTTATATATTGTTCTGTTTTTTGTTTGTGTGTTTGATTTTGTTATTTTCAGGTTCAATGGTGCGTGTTCTTCTAATGGCTGCCTTCCCACTGGAGGTTTTGATCCACAGCAATTTAAAAGGTAAACAGCTTTGAAAGTCAGTTCAAATGGTTAGCTAATAGTATTCTAAAAAGCCTACTTCTCTGTCACCAGTTTCTTTACCAAAAAGTACCCATAAAAGTATCTCTCAATAGCATATCATTGTAGTTCAAATGTTCAGTTGAACAAATATCTGATTTTTGGAAATCTAAAAACACTCAGATGTTCATGCTTTTTATAGGAGGACAGAGCAAAACGGACATCGGCGCAAAGCGAAGAACTGCCCTTGATAAGGACACTATGACAGCCATATATAGTAAGTTAAGACTTTCTGTGTATCTAAAATTGCATACAGCAGAAGTAACTTTGCAACCATTAAAAAAATTGCACAAATAGGTGATGATGCATTGTAGTGGTTGATCGCAGACAAGGAAGGTCAACAGATTTATGAATGCTGGAGGGTAAGGAGAGATGACCAAAAGGGGTGTTAGCATTACTGTAATGTGAACTGGATAGACTTTCCATCTAGGAAAAAAAAAGAGGTAAAATTATGCGTAAAATATATCTGTATTAATATCTGTATCTATATAAACAGAAATATCTGTTTGCTAAATGAAGCCAGCTAACATAAATCATATTTTTATTTTAACTCTGATAAAAGTAATAGAACTGTGACTTTTGTTTGTTACAGTGGTGGTAAGGAAGAGGTTTCCCACTGTGTCCAGACGGGCTTTGGGGATTGCAGTGAATTCGAAGCTGGGGGAACTGAGACTGCTGGAAAAGGAAAAAAACTTACATTTTAAGTATGTTGATTTATGTTCCTACAAACACACACACATATACACATATATGTGTATATGTGTGTGTGTTTTTATATGTGTATATACATATATTAAAAAAAACACCCCGCTCGCCCCTGCGGGCGGTTTTATCCTTCAAGCTCGGGTCCTCTACCAGAGGCCTGGGAGCTTGAGGGTCCTGCGCAGTATCTTAGCTGTTCCCCGGACTGCGCTCTTCTGGACAGAGATCTCCGATGTTGTTCCCGGGATCTGCTGGAGCCACTCGCCTAGCTTGGGAGTCACCGCACCTAGTGCTCCGATTACCACGAGGACCACCGTTACCTTCACCCTCCACATCCTCTCGAGCTCTTCTCTGAGCCCTTGGTATTTCTCCAGCTTCTCGTGTTCCTTCTTCCTGATATTGCTGTCATTCGAACCGCTACATCGATCACTACGGCCGTCTTATTCTGTTTGTCTACCACCACTATGTCCGGTTGGTTAGCCACCACCATTATATATATATATATATATATATATATATATATATATATATATATATATATATATATATATATATATATGTGTGTGTGTGTGTGTGTGTGTGTGTTTTCTTTTAGAATGTTTAAATATGTAATGAGAATATAATTATAAAATGAATATTCCTTGCTTGATTGATATGCTATATGTATGTTTTAGACATCAAATAAAGATTTTTTCAGCTGTTACATGTGAATGTGTTTTCTTAGAAATATATGAAGGGTTAAATTTATATATTTTTGAATGATTTTAAATAAGTTTAAATTATTTAAAAAAAAGGCCAAAAAATATATGCGTTAAAACACATTTCAAAATATATTATAAATATATTTTGAAATATATTTCTAATTATACAAAAAATGGCCAAAAAATATATCCGCTAAAATACATTGTAAAATATATTTATATATTTTGAAATGTATTTTAGCGGGCTCAGCAGTGATTGGTGGACCTAATGAACGGCCTGATGTGACTGGTTCCTGCGGTGGACGTGAACTACAAAAGGGCGACTGAAGAGCTGCGGTGGGGGGATGTGTGGCAGACTTCCCGTGCACTTGCCTCAGGTCCAGACGGAGCGGCCGCATATGGGCTCAAAATGTGGTCATAAATATTTTGTACTTGTAAATCAGTTTTGTATGTGTAAAAAGAATTTGTGCGTGCGTAAAAAAGATTTGTATGTGTAAAAAGATTTGTGTGTGTGTAAAAAGATTTGTATTTGTAAAAAGAATTTGTGCGTGCGTAAAAAAGATTTGTATGTGTAAAAAGAATTTGTGCATGCGTAAAAAAGATTTGTATGTGTAAAAAAGATTTGTGTGTGGACTTAGCCAAAAAACCCCCCTGCAAGTTACAAGTACGAATTTTGACCCTATTTTTTCTTCCTGTCATCTGATTGGTCAATGTCATGTCAATCACAAATGTAACAATCCAATCAGAGGACAGATGGGTTTGGCTGTCGGAGGGCACTTTTTGAACTGCAGGTCCTTGAAGGGAATAAATGCCCTTTACATGCCAACCCAGCGTTTTCCTTCCTCACCACAAAGGAAAACAGTCTGTGGTCGTCCGAGTTTGGTGATTTTTGTGTCACAGGTCTACGTGCTTTATACAGGGACTTCCACAGGCTTTTCAACAGCGCTGCGGACCGCGGGGGGCAGTGTTTTGGAAATGACAGTCTTCATTACAAAGCTTTCTTCGTTATGAATTAGCATACATGTTTTTATTGAACATTTGAAGAACTAGCAAAAAAAACAGAAACTGTTGTAGAGGACATAAAGTCAGAGATAGAAACGACAAGGAGCAGGTGCATCTAGTACAGGTAGAGCTGCTGCAAAACCCCACAGAGCTCAGCAGCCAGCGCAACAAATTCTGGATCCTTTGCTTTTAGTTAGCGGTTAGCATTAGCAGCACATCCTGCGTCTGATGTGAAAGGACCTTTATGCTGCGCACTGTGACTCACAGCAATGGTCCCGGGTCAGCCCTGACTTTGTGTTAAACTAATCCTAAAGTAATAATGGTATTTCTAACCACTGACATACCACAACTTTATCCTTTCAACAGCTGCTGAAAGTAAGGGGACCTAGCTGCTATCGGATATTTATATAGAGATCCTCCAGCTTCAAACTGTATTACCCTTCAAGGACCTGCAGTTCAAAAAGTGCCCCTCCGACAGCCAACCCCATCTGTTCTCTGATTGGATTGTTACATTTGTGATTGACATGACATTGACCAATCAGATGACAGGAAGAAAAATAGGGTCAAAATTCGTACTTGTAACTTGCAGGGGGTTTTTGGCTAAGTCCACACACAAATCTTTTTTACACATACAAATCTTTTTTACGCACGCACAAATTCTTTTTACACATACAAATCTTTTTACGCACGCACAAATTCTTTTTACAAATACAAATCTTTTTACACACACACAAATCTTTTTACACATACAAATCTTTTTTTACACGCACAAATTCTTTTTACAAATACAAATCTTTTTACGCACGCACAAATTCTTTTTACACATACAAATCCTGATTTACAAGTACAAAACTGATTTACAAGTACAAAATATTTATGACCACATTTTGAGCCCATAGCCGCAGCCATAGTCACTTAGTTAAAAAGTCGGGCATGTGTGTGAGGTGCGGAGTAAGTAGGGGTGAGCTGCCGGTTATTTTGGGAAGCCTTCTTTTCTCCTGTGTTTTTAGACCAGGGAGGTCAGACTGTGTTATTTCTTTGTTTTCTTTTCCTTGAACAGGTCAGAGGGGAACCGAAGCCTAGGTTGAGTTTTGTTTGTTGTGTTGGCCTTAGCTCACCCCGAAATTATACACTCCCCCTATCGTGAGTGCCATTAGTGTGAATATATTATTGTTAAAAGTCCAATGCTGTGGCTGTGTCTGTTTGGGCGTGGGAAGTCGCGTGACATCCCACTCTTGTTATGGTCACTTCGAGCCGGGTCGTAACACATTTACATGACATAAAGACATTAAAAGTCACGTTAAAGTCACAGCAGAGCTTCTGTTAACTATTTTGCTTCCAGCAGGAGGCGCTGCTGCAGCAAATACAAAGTTAAACAATGCTTCACATTAGGGAAAAACGACAATCGAATAATGACCAAATATACAGCAGGTTTAATAACAGAATGATGCTGGTTAACTGACAAACTCTGTATAAGAAAAAAGTATATTAAAATATATTAAAATATTAGATACACATCAGGTTTAAAAACCAAGTGAAAAAAAATTAAGGTTCGCTTTTCAGTTGCTGATTAGAGATCAGATAAACACCAGCTACATATGAGGTTAACGCAGATAAAAGGTAAACTGGTAAATCCTCCCCTGGGTCCTGATCCCCTCTGACTCTAACGACACCACGATTGCTAACATGAACATCGTGTTATATTCAGTAAGAGCTAAAGCCAGGACGGAGACCAGACACCCATCAGGGAGACGAGCTCAGAGAGGCTCGCTTTGTCCCATGTGAGAATGTTCCGATGTGGCGTCTACCGAACAACCATTTTATTTTATCCCTATTGTTTGTTATTTCAGCGTTTCGCTCATTCTACATGTTGGCGATCACCTGAACGAAACAGAGGTGGTTTGTTCCTGCAGACCCACGTTCTGGCTTCAGTAAAAAGATGCGTGCTCCATCGTTAATTAGAGAGATGTTGTAGTTATGGTACAAAGAATATCATCCCTTTACTGTTTTGTGCTTATATTTATTTACTGCTGCTGTAAGGATCAGCTCTGCAAAGATCCGTAGGGCTGTTAATATTCATTCCTGTGGTGTTGACACTGTCATTCTCGGGGAGGTGTGATGTGGTTTCACTGTTTCACTGGTGCACTGTGAGCTCCGTGCTCATGCTCAGCTTTGTTGTTCGAATGTTAATAAAAGCTGCCTTCCTGTAACTGTGGAGTGTATAGGGCACAGGAATGTGCCCTGTTCTGTGGAAATGTGGTTTGAGGAGACTTGTCCCGATTCAGGTTTTAATTTGGACCCGAAACAGGAAGCACTTTGTGATGTCACGAACACGAGTTACGTACAGCATCAGCAGCTGGTGGAGGGAAGCAAAGGCTCAGTCAGGGACGTACCCGATGGTGTTGAGGGCAAGACTGAGAGCCCGCAGCTCTGTCAGAGCGCTCAGAGCACTGACAGGAACCTCCGTCAGGATGTTTTCATCCAACCACAGGTGATGCAGTGACCACAGGCCTCTGAAGGAGGTGACTGCAGATGGGACAGGAAGTTATCATCCAGGCAGCTGGCAGGGAAAAGCAAACATTTGTGAGCTGCATGAGAGGTTGAAGAAGGGAATAAAAATAAATCAACACAAAATGCTAACATGGCTTTGTGCCGTGTTTTTTTATTTGATCATTTCTGTGATTATTCAGCTATTTTTCTGCTGTTGTCATTCGTTATTATTTTTCAGGTGATTTCTTTCTTTTTTATGGTTTTTATTATTGTTATTTTTTCATGTGATTATGTTGGTTGTTGTGATTTTTCTTTTTGGTTAGTTTTTGTTTGTTTGTTTTTTCTTTATTTTTTGCCTGTTATTTTGAGAGTTAGTGTTGTTGTTCAGTTTTTATGATCTTTGAGTTGTAATTTTTCATTTGCTGTTATTTTTATTTTTGAAATGTCAGTTTTTTAGTTGTTATCTTGCGGTATTATTCTGTTGTTAGGGTTAGGGTTTTATGTATATATATCAGGTCCATAAATATTGGGACAATTCGAACATTTTTGGCTCTAAACACCACCACAATGGATTCCAAATGAAACGAACAAGATGTGCTTTAACTGCGGACTGTCAGCTTTTATTTGAGGGTGTTTACATCCAAATCAGGTGAACGGTGTAGGAATTACAACAGTTTGCATATGTACCTCCCACTTCTTAAGGGACCAAAAGTAATGGGATAGAATAGGAACCGTAAATCAAACTTCCACTTTTTAATAGTTGGTTGCAAATCCTTTGCAGTCAATTACAGCCTGAAGTCTGGAACACACTGACATCACCAGACGCTGGGTTTCATCCCTGGTGATGCTCTGCCAGGCCTCTACTGCAACAGTCTTCAGTTTCTGCTTGTTCTTGGGGCATTTTCCCTTCAGTTTTGTCCTCAGCAAGTGAAATGCATGCTCAATCAGATTCAGGTCAGGTGATTGACTTGGCCATTGCAAAACAGTCCGCTTCTTTCCCTTCAAAAACTCTTTCGTTGCTTTTGCAGTATGCTTTGGGTCATTGTCCATCTGCACTGTGAAGCGCCGTCCAATGAGTTTTGAAGCATTTGGCTGAATATGAGCAGATAATATTGCCCGAAACACTTCAGAATTCATCGTGTTGCTTTTGTCAGCAGTCACATCTATAAGTACAAGAGAACCAGCTCCACTGGCAGCCATACATGCCCACGCCATGACACTTCCACCACAATGCTTCACTGATGAGGTGGTATGCTTAGGATCATGAGCAGTTCCTTTCCTTCTCCATTCTCTTCTCTTCCCATCACTCCGGTACAAGTTGATCTTGGTCTCATCTGTCCATAGGATGTTGTTCCAGAACTGTGAAGGCTTTTTTTAGATGTCGTTTGGCAAACTCTAATCTGGCCTTCCTGTTTTGGGGGTCACCAGTGGTTTACATCTTGTGGTGAACCCTCTGTATTCACACTGGTGGAGTCTTCTCTTGATTGTTGACTTTGACACACATACACCTATCTCCTGGAGAGTGTTCTTGATCTGGCCAACTGTTGTGAAGGGTGTTTTCATCACCAGGGAAAGGATTCTTCGGTCATCCACCACAGTTGTTTTCCGTGGTCCTCCGGGTCTTTTGGTGTTGCTGAGCTCACCGGTGCGTTCCTTCTTTTTGAGAGTGTTTCAAACAGTTGTTTTGGCCACGCCTGATGTTTTTGCTATCTCTCTGATAGGTTTGTTTTGTTTTTTCAGCCTAATGATGGCTTGCTTCACTGGTAGTGACAGCTCTTTGGATCTCATCTTGGCAGTTGACAGCAACAGGTTCCAAATGCAAATAGCACACTTGAAATGAACTCTGGACCTTTTATTTGTTCATTGTAATTGGGATAATGAGGGAATAACACACAGCTGGCCATGGAACAGCTGAGAAGCCAATTGTTCCATTACTTTTGGTCCCTTAACAAGTGGGAGGCACATATGCAAACTGTTGTAATTCCTACATCGTTCACCTGATTTGGATGTAAACGCCCTCAAATTAAAGCTGACAGTCTGCAGTTAAAGCACATCTTGTTCGTTTCATTTGGAATCCATTGTGGTGGTGTTTAGAGCCAAAAATGTTCGAATTGTGTTGATGTCCCAATATTTATGGACCTGACTGTATACATGTAGAGGGAGAGAGAGAGAGAGATTTAGAGATAGATGGATATAGATATAGAACTTGTGTAGCATTCATTTCATTGTGTAGCACATTAGTTTAAATATTTATTAATAATCTAAATGAAAAAAAGTTTCTGATCACAAATTAATTTTGTTTTCCAAAAAGGAAAACAAAAGCTTGAAGCATTATTATAACTTTGACCTTCAAGAGAGGTCAGAGGTCAAAAGTTACATGATTTTAATCTTTATACGGTATTTTCAACACGCAGCACACCTGGAAGTTATACTTACAGTTACAGTGGAGGGTGAAGTGCTAACACCCACAGAGTTTCATCACAATTCATTCAAGCCTTTGCAAAACAGAACCACACACACACAAATAAACTCAGAGATCGTCCCTCCGGTTTGATTTTCATGGACGTAAACCGTAAACCTGCGCTTTCTCGCCGCAAAGCCCTTCCTTTTGTTCCAGCTGTGGTGCTGCATTCATCAGTAAACCTTTAAGCTCCTGAAGCCGCATCACAGCAGCCCAGCCAAAGCTGTGAACGTGAGCCAAATGAGTGAGCTCGCTCTGCAGGCAAACAGAAAACACACTGAATTTTGTCTTCAGGATTTTATCTACTCTGAAAGGAAAGTTTAAAGGATGATTCACAACGATGATGTGAAGCTTAAAACACAGCAGGGAGAGAAATGTTGTTTTGATGCAGGTGAGCACAGAAACCATCATCAGGTCTTTAAATCCATAAAATGATCTTCATGCTGAGCTCAACGTGTTGGAGTCTGAAATGATTTCTACATCCAGACTAAAGGCAGCTTTGTATGTGGGAGCTGACAGCAGGAACATTTTACTGAAGCCATTCTTAAATTTAAAGGACTTAAACAAGCTCATCACTTCAAACCTGTAAAGTTTCTTAGCTCAAAGTGATCGATCACATAGTCCGGATCAAAGTTTCAGTTTTCATTTTTAGGATTTTGTATCCAGAGAGGCTGGATTACTCTGATTACTCTGATCCCAGCAGAATGATGGACTCAAAGGTAAAAGTGATGGAGTATTAGAGCATGCGTATCACACACACTGGTTGTTCCGTGGTGAATGACATCTGTCCATACAGTTAAGTGTAAATACCTCAGAAATAATCCCTGGAATCATTGCCAACATGAAGCAGATGTGACTGAAATGTAGCTTTGACAGTCATAGCACGTCAGACAGCTGCAGCCCGCGCGCTGTGTCGGGGTCCTCGGCAGGAGAAAGGAGGTTTGCTCAGCCAGATTATCAGCAGTAATCTGGATTATTGTTTCTGGTTCAGTTTAAACGAGCCCCTCTTCATCAGCCACAGCATCTCGTCACTGCACTCAGAGAGTAAGGATCGACCTTTCTGTCCCAACAAATTCCAAAAAGCTGTGCCTCTATTCTGACTTAACGAGTCATTATTTACAGTTAGTTGTTATTGGCATATTTCGTTTACTGCTTGCTTTTAATAATTTAGCTCTGAGTTCTGAGGACCTGCTTCAATCTGCAGTGTTTAATTCATGATGACAGGAAAGAATTTTTGATGAGATGAATATGAAATAAAATCAAATGAGATAAATATGAAATAGAATGAAATAAATATGAAATAATTTAAAATACAATTAGATAAATGTGAAATAAAATGAGATGAATATGAAATAATATCAAATGAGATAAATATGAAATAAAAATGAAATAAAAATGAAATAATTTAAAATACAATTAGATAAATGTGAAATAAAATGAGATGAATATGAAATTGAATGAAATAAAATTAGATAAATGTGAAATAAAGTCAAATGAGATAAATATGAAATGATTTGAAATCAAATTAAATAAATATAAAAATGAAATAAAATAAAATGAAATAAATATAAAAGGAAATGAAATCGAAGGAAATAAATATAAAAAGGAAATAAAATGAAAGGAAATAAATATAAAAGGAAATGAAATAAAATGAAATAAATATAAAAATGAAACAAAAATGAGATAAATATGAAATACATATAAAATAAATTTTAAAATGAGATGATGATGATGATGATGATGAGATAGCCTTTATTTGTCAGTTGCAGTCGCCCACAACCGAGAAGACAGACCTTGCCAACCGTACATACAATACACAAACATCACATTAGGGAGACAGGTCAGGCTAGGTAGCAAAAGGAAAAACAGTGAAGTGTGTAACACAAAAGGGTAATCCAGGAGAAAGCACAGATATCATCACACCATAACACAATAAAACACAGACAAGCAACATGGGAGAATATTCCAGTGTGTAAATAATAAAATGAATTAGAATTAGATAAATTTGAAATAATTTGAAATACAATTAGATAAATATAAACCAAAATGAAAAAAAATTAGATAAAAATGAAATAGAATTAGATAAATGTGAAATGATTTGAAATCAAATTATTTAAATATAAAAATGAAATGAGATTTATCTAATTTGATTTAACTTGATTTTATATTTATTTATTATTTATTTATTTTAGCGTCTGGACTTCTTTAAGTTGCTTGAAGATGCCGCAGACACAGCTTCTCTCATGTTCCCGTTTCTTCAGTCGAGCAGCGCCCCCTGCTGGCAGATGTTTCGGTTACGCCTGTGATCACAAAGTCAGGGTGGGCGGTGCTTCTGATTGCAGGTCTGACCTTTAACCTGTTCAGGTCCTCGGGTAGATTTGATTCAGACCTGCACAGATCTGCAGAGGAAACCGAAGAGGAAGATTACAGACTGTATATCAGACAATGGCAGGATGACAGAGCCTCACCTGGTCTCGCCTGGACCTCCTTGACAAGCGTGTCCTTCCTGTTCCTCCACCTTCACGGCTCGCTGTCATAAATCTCGCCCTCTCCGTCCTTCACCTTGGGGCAAGTCTCTGTTCAGGAAACGTAGTTTTCCTCTGCAATCAGACACTTCCTCAGCCAATCAGAGAGGACCTTGGCTGCGGGCCCAGACCCTGGCCTTTGACCTCTGTGAGGACAGATGGATGAGGACCTGTTAGCACTGTGCCAGCCCTGCAGGTTCAAACCTGGACATGCAGGCTCTGGATCCTGTTTTCATCGACTCATGGACGTCAGCAGGAAGCACGAAAGATTACACGCCAGCACCACGCTTCAGACTTCCACGCCCGGACTAACTCTTCTTTATGTAATCATAGGATGGATGCATGTGGTCAGCAGCAACACTCAGACAGGTTGTGGCCATCATTGTGATGCTCAGTGGGAACTTCAGCAGCTCGCCTTCATCACGCCTACATGACTAAAGGCACTGAGCTGTTGCCAAGCGATTAGCTGATCAAGCGGGTGTACCTAATGAAGTGGCTGGTGAGTGTTGATCCTTAAGCCGGGGCTTGCTTCAGGTTACCTGTCAGACCCCCGCCCTGATTCCTGATTGGCCCTTACAGCTGACCAGGTGTTGTCAGCTGACGCTCACGGCCATTGGCAGATCATTAGGTACAGAAAGGGTCTCAGGAAGACGACATGTGAATGTCAAAATAAAACACGAAGTGACACTGCCTCTGTCCTCTGTCACAGATTACAGAATGAGATGGTAAAAATGTAATCAGATTACTCTGTGAAGCAGGAGGTTCATCACCTCACCGTGACAGCAGCAGGCAGGATGTTCATAAGGTCTACCCTCCCATCCAGGACAAGGTGGGTGTGTGTGTGTGTGTGCGCGCGCGCGCGTGTGCGTGTGAGAGAGTGTGTGTGTGTGTGTGTGTGTGTGTGTGTGTGTGTGAGAGAGAGTGTGTGTGTGTGTGTGTGAGAGTGTGTGTGTGTGTGTGTGTGTGTGAGTGAGGGGGGGGCTAAGGGAGTCTGAGGATAAGAGCAGGAAGTAGAGTGTCAGAATGTAATGAGCTTCCACAGTCCAACAGCAAAGAGCAGAAATATTCCTAAAACCGGGAACACGGGGAACAAAACCAGCCGAAACACTGCAGTGATCACATGAACAGCAGCTGGCAGCGGCAGCCTCAGAGGATGATGGGAAAAGTCTCAGTAAGAGGGGGCAGGACCACCTGACCTGAGGCTGCTGACCTCAGTGAGGACACCTGCGCAGCCAGCTCGGTGTGACTGTTCCCACCTCAGCACCTTACAGGTGATGTCTGAGATGAGAGTCTGTGGGAGGGGTTACAGCCTGACCCTGAGCAGCGATTGGCTGCCAGTGAAGTGAGCCTTGGCACCACCTGAATAAAGTCGGTGCCGTTTCCTGTGAGCCTCAGTGAAGATGGTGTGTTATTCTGTAAGTGTGATCCGCTCCTCTGGCTTCACCCTGAACATCTGGGATGTCCTGTGGTATTTCCGACAGCAGCAGTTCCTTCGCTCAAACAATTGAATAGAAGGAAGCGCTGCTGGCTGACTTTTTCCTCCCTCAGAGACGCACTTCCTCCAGCCCTTCAGTCGAGCTCGAGCGAGGCCGGAGGACGCAGGAGGAACATGGAGGTCCCGCTCCTACTTTTCTTTCTGCTCTGGAGATCCAACTGTGCGTGTGAGTACCGAGTATCCGGTCAGGCTGAAGCTTCGGTGTCGAGAAACGAACGTTTGATTGTGAATTTTACTGATTTTATAGCAGGAACAAGTAGAAAAACTACGACTAACTCTCTGATCACACCAGTGTGTTCAGATTCACTTTAATCATAAAAGACTTTCTCAGTTTGTCTGTTTATTCGAAACTCTGGCTCCTACGTTTCCCAGCACGCACTGCAGTGAAGTTCAGAAGAAAAAATGAGATAAAGTTGAAGGTGGATTCTTTGATCACCTCTGAGCTGTCAATAACATTTCAGTAATCGATTGCAGAACGTTGATGTGAGAACTGAAGTTTGTGGACATCTTTGTGCCTTCATGGTGGCTTCGAGTCTTTCAGTTCTGGTTCTGTTCAGATTCTTAAAGGTGTGACGGCAGAATCACAGACTGTACGTGAAAGATGGATGTAGCCTATGTGACATCACCTGTCTGCTTTGTCTGCTCTGGTTCTCAGGCCAGAATAGCTGAAGTGTTCGGAGCAGTGCATCCAATCCAAACCTTTTACGGCAGTCAAAGCTCTGCTTCATGTCCAGGAACACGAACTGACGCATGCCACGTCGGCAGAGGAAGATGGTAGAAAGGAAATAGTTGGTACAGGAAGTGAGATCTTTACAGCCCTTTAGGGTTAAGGCCTTTACACACTGGACGTGTAAAATCTGTGTCAATATTTTGACTTACCTTTTTTTAATGCAGCCATTCACACCGATGTGTATTTTCACTGCACGAATTCAGGGCATTTAACCAAGGTCGACTTTCTTGGATGTTTCGGATCTGACCAATCAGGTCACTGCATCTATTAGCAAGTGCGCTCATAGCTCAAATCACGCACGGTGCTGAATATACAATAATCTGGAAATAAGGGAAAAATTACTGTTTGACCTCAGACACAGGGCTGAGGCTCACTCGCCACCTGATTCCTCGGCCTCCTCAGTGTGCTCCCATCTCTGCTAACAGGAGCTCAAACATGTCTGAACCCCATGCGTCCACCCTTAGATCGAACAATAACATCCTCCCTACTGCTGCTTTGTCGTGAGAATTGGATGAACCCAGAATCTGCATTTCTTCCTTCTGTGGTTTAGTAACTTCTGGACGAGCTCTTCATGTCTACCTCATTTTTTTCCACAGTGTGTTTTTTGCCTTTCGAGTACTAAAACTAAAGTTTTGACTCTGAAAACTGAAAAAAAGAAAAAAAGTAAATCTGTTCGGTCTTTGTCAGCTCGGTGAATGTGCTGTAACAGCCTGATGAAGCATTGCACATCACACTGAGTCGGCTGATTTAAAACCTGATTTAAAAGCTGCCCAAAGGATAAACTCCTCGTCCCCCAGGGTCCAGCTCTGGGACTGCTGCTGTTCATTTCATCTACAATAACAGCAGCACGGAGCTGTCAGGCGTCAGTTCAGAGTTTGTTTATCTCGGTTATAATAATGTGCATGAATGCTGTCTGTACTGGGTGATCACGGCACCTCAACGCTCTCCTCCCCTGCCACATGCTCGGGTCGGCATCATTCCTGCGTGCTGATATTCATATTCTTATCAGAATCAGAATCGCGTTTTTATATACAGTTCAGCTGTTTAGGAGGGAGATGGCGAGGGGAAAGAAACTGTTCCTGTGTCGGGTGGTCCTGGTCTGCAGGCTTCTGTACCGTCTGCCAGAAGGCAGCAGGTCAAAGAGTCTGTCCAGGGTGTGAGGGGTCTGTGATGATTTTCCCTGCCCGTTTCCTGGTTACTTAGAGGTGCAGGTCCTGGATGGAGGGTGATTATTGATAGGGCTTTTCCTGTTCTCTGCTGTGTTGACTCACACTCAGGTGTAGAGCAGGTGTCTGTCCCAAACGTTCCCGATGAACCTGGAAAAACACTGAGATCAGCCAGACTTCCAAATGCAGATGTTGACAGTGTTCTTGTTCTCCACTTAACCTCTAATAACTGAAATCATTTACAGCCGTCACACGTACAAAGACGGCTTCTTAGGTTTCCTCCTTCATTAGAGCACCAAAGACCCGCAGAGACCTTGGTATTTTAGAAGGAAATGAGGTCAGAGGTCAGAGTCCACCTTTCATAACTTGGAGCTGAGCTGCTGTCTCTGTGGTTCATCCTCAGCCCCCATGGTCCAATGAGAAAGCAGAAGCTCTGCAAGTAACCAGTCACGGTTGGCGGATCAGAGCGGGATACATTTGGTCGCCGGTCTCCCTGGAGACCGGTGATTTACATTTATCAGTGATTTACATTCACCAGGCGGATGGAGCACAGAGTGAAACCTGTCTGCCATCTGAGTGAATTATAACAATCTGAGTGTGTGAGTGCAGCATGTATACAACACCTGGGAACGAGCCGGCGCCAACATGGAAGACAAACTGCATGCAGACCGGGTCATGCCGAGTATTCAGGGTGTCAGGATTCAGCCATGATGGGAATAACAGCATTAACTAACACAGTTACTTTCTCAGTAACTAGTAATCTAACTAATTACTATTTCTATCATTACAACGCCGTTACTGTTACTACCAAGAAAATGCGGCCGGGTTACTGTTTCTCAACACACAGACTGGTGAAGCTGTCTTCAGCTTACCGGGAGCTGGGGGAAGGGGCTGCTGATTGGCTGAGGAAGAAAAAAGTAGTCATGGTAAACCAATCACATGACCATTTAACATTAAATAGGAACAAGACACTATGTCAACCCAAGACAAGGGGGAAGGTTTAGGAGTGACGGCGGCGAGAGAGAGAGCGAAAGAAAGAGAGGGGGCGAGTTTTGAGATGTGAGAGATTTGTGAGGTTTAGCGTGTTTGGAGTGTGTAGTTGGTCTGTTGTCTTGTGTAGTTAGTGTGAAGTGTAGTTGTTTTGTTGTGTGCGTCAGAACAATGAGGCGATGGCTGAATGTCACAAGTGCTGCCAAAAAGCCACCAAAGGCAGATTACAGTGTAAACGCCGTCTCCAGGTGGAAACAGGAGCAGTGATGCACCTCCTGCTGTCAGGTCTGCAGGTATCAGGCTGTGACATGCTCCTCTGTCTTATAGTGGACAGAAATTATTTATTGGAGTGGCACAAATAATTTGTGTGGCATCTTATTTGATGCAGAACACCTGACTGTTCTGTGAATAGTTTTAAGTGGTTATAAAAAAAAAACACACCTGAGGCCTTGGCTACATTTTTAGGCAAATAGTTCCTCATAACTTAGTTGTTTAAAACTTGTGCATAAGTTTTCAAACTATACAATTTATATTTGCATTTCAAGTTAATGATTCGTTAAACATGTTTGTGGTTGTTACAGTAAAAAACAACTTATTTCTACTGAGATACTGAGATTTTATTTTTTTTGTGTGATTTTAGATCAAATGTCTTAATACAGTGTGTCAAAATGAAAAAGTAATTATAAATTCAAACATGTGAGGTTGTGCTGAAAGTAATGATACCAAACAAGGCGAGGTAAATAGTTTTTAAAGATGAAATGTAGCGCTAAAATTTAAAAGTAGCCGAAAATGGCCAATTATACCCTATAACACAATAGTTACTTTACCAAGTAATTAGTTACTTTTACAATATTGTAGCTGAGTTACTAACTCAATTACTTTTTTGAAGAAATAACTAGTAACTATAATTAATTACTTTTTCAAAGTAACTTTAAAGGGACAGAATTTAAAAAGTCTCTCGCACTATCAAAGTAAAACAGGAAGTAAGACCACCCAAAACTCCAGGAATCAAAGATGAACAGCAGCGGCAGAACAGACACGACTAAAGAACACGCTGAACACAGATCGCAGCGTTCATAAGAAGCTGACAGTTTCACCCCCTGTGACAAAGTGGATGAGCAGTTGCAATGCTCTCCATTTGTCCCATATGTGTTTACCTTTTTTTTTTGCACATTATGCACATTATTCTGTTTCTATTTATTTGCTTTGATTTGCTATTTGTCAAGTAACATTGCTGCACTCACTATCCTGGGTTTGTTTGTGTAAGCGTTCCGTTGCCGGCAAATCAAACATTCTGCAAATTAAGGCAAATACTCAGTTACGTTTCTTTATATTTTATTATGTTACAGATTAAGTCATTTGTTCATACTTACTTTGTTCTCTTTTCAGTCTTCATGGGGGTCAGGTGTGGGGAAACGCCCGCCTGGCATTTCCTCATTTTAAAATCCTGCTGATGTCACACATGACATCAGCAGATCAAACCAAATGGAGGGGTTTCTATTTCCAGAGAGATGTTTCCTTTTGTTTGTGTTAAGGTTTAAATTGATTTGTTGAGTGTTTTTCTTTTCATTAATACTGCCATTTAGTTGTGTAAATGTGCATATTAGAAGTGTAAAGAGGTTTTGTGTCTTTTTAATCATCTGTGTAGAGTTTTAGATCCCTCAGTTCAAGTGAGTGGTACTGGCTGGGGAATTGGAGGGAAATTGATGGCCCTATTTAAAGCCAGTCTCTACCAGATTTAAGAGAGAGGAGAGGTGAGCGGTGTTACCAGATCCATGTTATGTTGAGTGTTGTTAATTGAATTGATTTGGGGGGAAGTTTTGTTAAGTTGCATATTAAATTAAGTTCACTGTAAATAAATTGCTCACCTCTGGAAACCTGAAATGTCTGCGTAGTCTGCTTCCCTACCACCTTTCTTGACGTTCGAGTCTGACTACCCCACACCCCCACCCACGTGTGCAGATGAGGACGCACCTCCACCTGTGGGATCTGAAAACACTCGCAGCCACAAGTTCGGGCACAGCTGGCTCAGACTGCAGAGCTTCAGGCACAGACATTAGTTTTGTAGTTGGTTTGTAGGTTGGAGTAACCGGGCCATAAACTCTAAAAGCAGCGCAGGTCAGTCTCAGGTGTGTCTGTCATCAGTGGGCGGAGTCCAGGTTGGGCTGAAGTTTAATTTAAGGTGTCTGCGTTCAGGAATAACGCGTGATTTCACTCATCTGTGAATGTGACAAGTCAGAGCCGCTCTTTATATTCTCACCTTTCTTCTCACTTTCAGACACATCTCCAGCCACCTCCACCTTTTCTTCATCCACACCGCTGGACCTGTCTAACTCCGCCCAAACCATCAGGCGTCCTGGGAACGCTGTCACGGACAATCTGTCACCTCCAGATGTTTCCCCTGCAGTCACCCACCTATCCCCTTTAAATGGCACAGCTGCTTTTACCACCGACCAGTCACTCGCCTCGGAGACCTCGTCAGGTGGAGGTGACTCCCTAGTCAGGACGGAGGTGGTCACGTCGTCGTACAAGTCATGGTCCTCCATCACTAGAAACCAGTCCAAGTCGAGCGGAGGTGAAGGCATGACGCTGGGTTCCTCACGTGTGAGCACAGGTGGAGCAACAGACGTCATAACTGAGTTACAACCTGAGGATGGATCCACACACCAAACATCTGCAGCATCCTCAGACAGCACCGCCTCAGCTGCACCCACCACCACCACTCCTCCACCGTCTGCATCCAGCACCAGCACACATAGACCACCCAGGACTCACGGCCAGACCCCACCCACACACACAGACTCCACCCTTCATCCAAACATCTCAGAGAGTCTGACTCAAGGAGTATTATCAACAGCACCAACAGGTGATGCAGTCACTGCAAGTAGCACCTCAGCTCCATCAGTCCCACAAACGAGTACAACAAACATCAGCACCACCGCTGCTGTAACCACACCCTCTCGGAGCAGCATAACAGCACCTGCTCCAACCACAGCCATCAAAACCACATCTCCTACAGCCGCCAGTAGCACCACCCCTGTCACAACCGCAGAGACTACAGTCGCACCACCCATAACAACACCAGCAACTACACACACAACCATCCCTCCGCCAGCTAGAACAGCCAGCTTGACACATACCATCCAAACGTCCACTGGTGCCTCCACTCCCGCTACAACTGCAGGAACCATACCCATACCCACAGCCACGAAGCCGTCTCTAACCACAGCCGTCAAAACCACACCTACCACTGCCAGTACCACCACCCCCACCACAACCACTGAGACTGCACCCATACTATTCATAACAACATCAGCAACTACACCTACATCCATGTCACCATCTCATACCACAGTCACCAAAACCACACCACCCACCACTTCCGGTGATAGTTTCCCAGTTACAACTGCAGATACTACAACCACCACGAGCATCATAACAACGTCCGCAACAACCACCCCACCTACGACTGCTACAGCATCTCCTGCTACAACCACCCCACCTACGACTGCTACAGCATCTCCTGCTACAACCACCCCACCTACGACTGCTACAGCATCTCCTGCTACAACCACCCCACCTCGACTGCTACAGCATCTCCTGCTACAACCACCCCACCTACGACTGCTACAGCATCTCCTGCTACAACCACCCCACCTACGACTGCTACAGCATCTCCTGCTACAACCACCCCACCTACGACTGCTACACCATCTCCTGCTACAACCACCCCACCTACGACTGCTACACCATCTCCTGCTACAACCACCCCACCTACGACTGCTACACCATCTCCTGCTACAACCACCCCACCTACGACTGCTAGACCATCTCCTGCTACAACCACCCCACCTACGACTGCTACACCATCTCCTGCTACAACCACCAAAACCACCACTGCCAGCCCCACAGCAACAAGCACCACCACTCCAGCAACAAGCACGCTTCAAACTAGTACGTCCAGAGTCACCTCCACCACACCTGTGAGTACCCCACCTCTGTTTGATGCTGTTATTTTAGAGGACTTCAACATGTGAGCACACCTGTCTTCATACCTGTTTAAAATGGTGTTTAGACGTGTTCAGGATGTCGTGCTGTGTTTGGTGGTAGTTCATGCCTGTTAACTCCAGATCAGTTTTATTCTCCTTGATTTTGATCTTTGACTGTTTGCTGCTTATATGAAGAAGCTCAGTGTGAAACCTGCCAGATGTTGGCAGAGGTTCGGTTTCCTGTGGCTGGTGTGTTTCTGGTGCTCCGTGGGAGCGTTGCTTGCAGCTGAAGCATATGGTTGGGTCTGCGGAGCTGGTGGAGACCAAAGCGAGAGCTGAAAGCCAGTAAATGCTGAGTGTATGAAAAGGTGATCACACTCCTGTGTTACTATGGAAACACAGTATTAATAGTATTATTTTATTCTACCATGTTGACTGGTAAAGCTCTCCGGGCTGTGTTTTATTCGCTTCTCTCGGACACAGAAAATCAAAGTCAAACGTAGTCAGGAGGTCGAGTCTCAGAACACGACTTCCATATTGAAATGAAGATCACGGCTGACCGAAGGTAACATAAAGCAGACTTTGATGCTGCTCATACATAAATAGAGTGAGCCTCTGGTGTGAGGCTGTTTCCTGATTGGATAACTCAGCCCTAACAATAGCCCACTCTGATGGTAGCGATGGAGCTCAGTTTGATGCTAAAGGTTGTGGAGAAAGTCCGAGGCTGGGAGGAAGGAAAGCAGGGCGGGGTGTGCAGACCACACCTCTGCTCGCTGAGGGAAAGTTTAAAGATCGATGGACCCAGAGAGAAAAGAGTCACACGGGACCGGGATGCAGGAGAAAGAAGTTCCAGATCATTTCAGCCTCTGGAGCTGATGGAGGAAACCTCCAGCTCCTCTCCGGACCAAAGTCCTTCAGCTGAAAGATGTCTGTAGCTGTCAGTGTGTCAGAAGAGGCGTGTTTCTTACCGAGCGGTCAGATTTAAATCAGGGATGCTCAGATGTGCCACGACATGTTTAATTCTTGGATTCTTTTGGGGCGCAAAGACGGTGAGTTACCGGATCATTTATCTACATCCGCTTTCTGTTGTAAGCCAAAGACCGATCAGTAATACGGAGGCAACCTGACAATGGTCAGTGGTGACAGCGGGAAGGAAGAACTCCTTTTAGACAGGAAGAAGCCTCTAACAGAACCAGGCTCAGGGGAAATACACATCAGAGTGCTTTGGGCCCTCACTCGTACTCTTTTCATTTCTTAGAGAGTGTAAGCACTACAGAAACAATAAGGTGCCTTATTTTCTGAGAGCGTGATGTTAATAAGGGAACTCTTTACCTCTGTGCAGATGTTTAAACACTCATGTCACGAGTATGAACCCTTTGGTTTGATCCCAGGAGGAGACAAACTCCTCTGGGTTTGAATCACAAAGGCCATTTTTGTAAAAAAGACATCAGACACCAGCAAATCATTTTCTTTGAGTTTCACAAACACCATGTGACCCTGACCTCCTGTGACCTCCTGATGCAGGTCCAGACCTCAGAGGGTCCCCGATGCTCTGCAGACCTGAAGGAGATCAGCTCCAGCTCAGACTCCATCGCGGTGCAGGTAACGTCGGCCGGTCTGTCCTGTAACTTCAGTCTGTTCTGCGCTCTGCACTCATGGTCCAGTCCTACCCACTGCGAGTCTGATGGAGAGACCAGCAGCAGTACCATCTGTAATATAACTGGACTGCAACCCGGGACAGTGTATCAGCTGACAGCGGTTTCCAGGAAGGATGGTGAGATTAGCCGCGGGACAGTTCAGACAGGTAGGAGCGCACCTGAAGAGTGAAGCTGCAGTTCAGAAGTTAGCACCTGAGTGCTCTGTGTAGCTATTTTAACTTTACCGTCACATTACTTGGAACAAGCTCCGCCCCTTTCTCATGACACCCATGCACGTGTGCTCCCCATCATGGAGAAACCTCCTGACATTATTGATTATTGATCATATTATGTTTTAGAGCGCGCAGGTTTTTAAACTTCAAACAATAAAATCAACATCTCTAAAAATAATCCAGTCAAAAATATTCAAGCTTGTAACTCCAAGATTCATTATATCTGGACCTGCTTTACTAACACGTGCGTGGAAACAAAAAATCAATCGGATTTAGGAAAATATGTTAGTAAATCAGACTGTGCTGACTGCATGCGTATGGCCAGGTGATGGTGACGAGAGCTGCGATGATGTAAGAGAGGAACCTACACTGCTAAGCCAAGAAAGAAGGAGAACGTCTGGCTGCAGAAACCTTTAAAACAGTTTCCTAACTCCAAGAAAGAATCCAGATCAGCGACCGCTTTCCACGGGAGTGATGGCTGTTGCAAATAACAGAGAGATAAATAAATCAGGCTGAAATAACGGGCTGCTAAATATTGTTTCCCCTCAGACAGTGACTGTGGCTCCACAGTGTTTGGAGTGAAATGAGAAGCAGACAAGAAGAAAACGTGGAGATGAGGAGGACGTGATCTGTGAGAAGAAGAAGCATTTCGATGCTTATAATGTTTTGGAAAACTTTAAATCGAGTCTAAAAGGCAATAATAATTATTAGCAGTCGTTTCAAAGACGTGTGCCTTCTTACGACGGACAGGCATCTGTTTGTATGTGTGGTCAGAGGCACTTCTAAATGTCTTCACGAAGTAAAAACAAAAGTCCTGATGAACCACAGATTTGTGCACTGTTGGTAAATGAGGCCAATTAATGCTTTGCTTTAATGATTACGAGTGTTTTCTAAAATCATGCCTAAACTAACCCAAACCCTGACCTCCCCCCATCGCTGAGCTGATCCAGGACCTGGTGCAAACAAACGAAGGAAGTGGCTGAGAGGAGAGGAGGGTGAGGAACGGTTGTTTCTGGAAACAAACACTCGAGATGAGATGAAGACCATTGTTAGAGAGCTCCGTGTTTCTGTGTTTATCAGGATCTTTCTGGAACGAGCAACTGCCTCCGAGCTTTCTCTGGTTTTCTCCCAACATTGAAAAGTTCTTCCTGCTCTGCTCAGTTTCGTCCTGATTAATACGTTCATATCAGGACAGTGACTGTCAGACTGAAGGCTGGCCGTGAATCACGTAGACGTGTTTCCTCTGCTGCAGTTTGAGGACCACCATTCAGGGTAAGGTGGAGTCAGGTGTCACTCGCTGTGCCTCGGTCCAGTCATCTCATAAATGTAAAGAGTCATTCGGGATCTTTACAAGTCTGCGGACGTTTCTGGAAGTCTTTGGAGCTTGTGCTGTGTGGGTCTGACATTTTGTCCTTTGGGTGTTGCCGGCCTTCCAACAGGAAGCAGGGAAGTCTGCTCAGACAGGAAGCCATCACGAAGAACAGGCCAGAGTTCAGGGCCGGGGGGGTTGTCCTCATCATCCTGCCCCACCCAGCCTATTATTTTCAGTTTCCTGTGTGGACTCACGCTGCCTCTGTGAAAACGCTCTCATTCTTTTGGCTGCTCAAACAAGCATATGGGCCTCTGCAGCAGCACAGTGTAACAATCACTGTGCCCACGACCACCAACCATATGGGGAATTCACCAAAGCCAGTAGAATTTCACAATTCTAGATGCCAAAACAGAAATATAAACCCCGTCATTAAAAAGACGTGTTAAACCACTAACATGGTGGCAGGTCATGTTACATGTAGGGCGGTCACCAACAGACTGCAGACTATGGAACAAAGCTGATGACTCCGCAGCGGTGCTGACGACTAAACTGAAACTCAGACCCACATACCTGGATGCTGATGTTTTAGCTGCTTCTCTAAATTGGAAGTCTTTCCTCCTCTGGTTTACGGGATAATAGTGTTGGCTTTGGGAAATCAGTTACCATCTCTTGGTCATCCCTCTGAAATGCACAGTCTTCCCTAGCCGACTCTACCGGAGCTGTTGTGACAGCTGCACTAATCGCCAATTCACGTGCTGTTTTTGATGTGCTCGTGATCCTTCTTCTTTTTCCTTTGCTTCTTTTTCTGCAACTAATCCAAACCACAACCCCACCCATGATCCTCGACCACAACCAGTCCAACTCAAACCCCAAATCTGTCCCCAAACCCACCCTAAACTTGTCCCCTTCCATGGTCTTGAACCCCCAATCCAAACTTGTACTCCTTTGAACTCAACCCAAATCTCAGTGCCCACCCCAGTCTGTACCAAAAACCTGACCCCAATCCAAACACTACCTCCAACCCCAACCTAATCCCAGCCTGTCCCTAAACTCAGCGTAAACCTGTCTCCAAGCAGGAACCACAGCCTGATCTAATCTAAAGTGTTTCTGAATGAACAGCAACAGTTACAACAGAACCAAACCAAACCTCCTGAAAGCTGCTAACTGCTACACTTCAGTGTCTTAGTTTTAAACTACTTTAATTGCCCAAATATTAATTAATGGAAAACCAAAGCGCTGTAAAATGTCATTTCAAAATAAAACTTCCTGTTTTCAGTGTGGGTATACACTGAGTGTCCTCTCCTGTTTCAGACCCAGTTGCCCCAGCTCGTCTGGACCTCCAGCTGGGCCCGGCTCAACCTCATCATAAAAGCCTGTTTGCGGTTCTAAGCGGCTCGGCTCTGACGGTGTCTTGGACTCTGCCTGCCGGTCATGTGGACTGGTACGATGTGACTCTGGAGGACACGAGCTCCGGATCCCGGCGCAGGACCAGAATCATGGGCTCTGCAGCCTCCCAGACCGGGTTCACCTCTCTGATACCTGGGACTATGTACAAAGTCAGTGTGGTAGCTTCAGCTGGGAACAAGAGCGCCTCACCTGTCCACGCAATGACAGCTACAGGTGAGCTACAACACCTCCAGAATTTTCTCACGTTCAAGTTTTATTATTGTACAGGTAACAACAGCACATCACTACCAGCAATGAAATTCTTACACTCAGAGGGATATGTTGCTCTGGAACATAATCAGAATGCACCTGATTGGCTGAGAGCTTATCACATGATCAGTAATAATAAAAACAAAGAGCTTTAAAAAGAAATAAAAGCAAAATTGTTCAAGAGCAACTCATTCAACACAAAGTTAATAAAATCAGCAAATTAAATCAAAGACGTGAAAGTGGTTTAAAAAGAAAAATAATGGCCATCAAAGTGGGGTCAATACCCTCTGATCCCTCCACCACCCCTCCGTAATGCTCCTCTCTCCCTGCCTCAGCTCCCTCCTCAGTGGACGGCCTGCAGGTGGCGTCCTCTTCCTCACACAGCCTCGGGGTGACTTGGCGGATCGGCTTGGGCCGCACGGAGAACCTCAGGGTTCTTCTGAGGGATCAGGCTGGTGTTCTGCTGAAGAACATCACTCTGAAGAACAGCAGCACCTCGGCAGAGCTGGAGGGTCTGCACCCGGGTACCCCGTACACCATCACTGTGGTAACAGAAGCAGTCGGCCTTCAGAACTCCGCCTCCACAGCAGCCGTCACAGGTAGCGAAAGCACTGACCCGTGTTTGAATCTGAGGTAATCTGAGTGTTTCTAAAATACCAAAACACTCGATGGACATGTGAGCTGTGAATTTAGAGATTACGCCCTCCTCTGAACCTTTCTTCCTGCGTCTTAAAAAGCCGTTTGATATTGTAGACGATGAAACAAAGATATGGAGTTAGCAGATTTCAGGTCAGGGACTCATCTGTAGAACAGGTTCTACTTCACCGTGCCATCCAAAATACCCATAAACTGGGAAATACAAATAACCTGCATTACAAACACTGCGCTCAAAGCTCACCTATGTCTGAATTTGGTTATCCCCCGAACACCTCCACAAACTCCTCTGATCATCAGCAGGGAGCAAACACCGTTCACCTGGAGAGACCCGACAAGCACGCGTCAGTAAAACAACACCCGATGACAGATGTGAGCTACGATGTCTTCAGAGCTCCAATCAGCAGGAAACTGCAGCAGCGAAACAGGAAGTCACGGCTAAAATGAGCCCGAGGAGACAACCTTTCATCAGTTTCACAACTTTTCAACCACACATGGGCGTAAAATGACGTCTTTTCTGATTTCACGACTGACCAATCAGATTTAACCGTCTGAGGTCATCATTGCTGACCCTAACCCCACCCACACTTTGGGAGAGCAGTGTAGGGTTTGAGTCACAAATATATGTGGAGGCCATCTACAGTGTGAACATCGCTGCGTTTTATTTCTTATTCTGCAGAGTTAAACAGCGTCGTTAAATATCTTTGTTGTTTACAATCCACGACGAGACCTCGGTTTTTTTGATGCCCTTGATCTGTTTTTCTGGTTTGGACTTTAATGCGTCGAAGTGGCAGTGAATCTACTCAGCTTGGCTGCGTCCTGCTGTTGTCTCATCCTACATTATTCGTGTGTTTGTTGGACAGGAGACCAATTCAATTCAATTCAATTTTATTTATATAGCACCAAATCACAACAAAAGTCGCCTCAAGGCGCTTTATATTGTACAATAGATAGCACAATAATAAATACAGAGAAAACCCCAACAATCATATCATATGACCACCTATGAGCAAGCACTTTGGCGACAGTGGGAAGGAAAAACTCCCTTTTAACAGGAAGAAACCTCCGGCAGAACCAGGCTCAGGGAGGGGCGGCCATCTGCTGCGACCGGTTGGGGTGAAGAAGGAAAACAGGATGAAAGACATGCTGTGGAAGAGAGACAGAAATTAATAACAGATATGATTCGATGCAGAGAGGTCTATTAACACATAGTGAGTGGCTGGAAAGGAAAAACTCAATGCATCATGGGAATCCCCGGCAGCCTACGTCTATTGCAGCATAACTAAGGGAGGATTCAGGGTCACCTGGTCCAGCCCTAACTATATGCTTTAGCAAAAAGGAAAGTTTGAAGCCTAATCTTGAAAGTAGAGATAGTGTCTGTCTCCCGAATCCAAACTGGAAGCTGGTTCCACAGAAGAGGGGCCTGAAAACTGAAGGCTCTGCCTCCCATTCTACTTTTAAATACTCTAGGAACAACAAGTAGGCCTGCAGAGCGAGGCGAAAGTGCTCTAATAGGGTGATATGGTACCACAAGGTCATTAAGATAAGATGGGGCCTGATTATTTAAGACCTTGTATGTGAGGAGCAGGATTTTGAATTCAATTCTGGATTTAACAGGAAGCCAATGAAGGGAAGCCAAAACAGGACAAATATGTTCTCTCTTATGTTCTTGGAGACCAGCTGTGAGATTTGCAACCGATGGACTTTACCTCGGCATTGTTAGCCTGTAAAAGAGTTTCAAATATTTCTGTCAGCATGAAGTTTATCAGAATCAGAATCAGAGTCAAAAGACTTTATTTATCCCCAAGGGGCAATTAACATACAACAGAGCAGCATAACGTTGAAGATAAAGACAATAAGAGCAGGCAATAAGAGTATTATTGCCTTTATGAAGTTGTCTTAATTCTTCTGAGCGTTCGAGCTTCAGCGTGAAGATAAAAACTGGATCTTCGTCGTCCTGCGGCCCTGTTTTTCTTTCCAGCAGCAGCAGCGCGTCTTGCTGGCCTGCCGTTTCCGGGATATTTCAGACCTTTCTCCCTCACGCCCTTCCTCTGTCTACAGCTGCTCACCTCACCCAGCCTCTTCATCGCTTCAGTAAATCTGTTCACACTTGGCATAGACTCGCCACCCACACCACATTACATAAACGCCCATAAATCATTTTAATGCTTCTGCAACACTGCTGCTGTTTCCAGGTGAATACATGAGACAGTTGGTAAAGTTCAGGTGAAACAGGAAGAAGAAGAGAAAACTGTACAAACATGAGTCTAACGTGCGTCCTCCTCCTCTTCTTCATCAGCCCCAGCACCTGTGTCACATCTCATCCTCGAAAATAACGGCAGCTCGGAACGTCTGCGGGCCTCCTGGCTCCCACCTAAAGGAGGGGTGGAATCCTACCTGGTGACCCTGAGAGCTCCAGGATCCAACCCTCAGCTACGTCACCTTCTCCCTAACATCACCCAGGTGGAGTTTGACGGTCTGACCCCAGGGCGTAGCTACAAGGTGTCAGTCAGCTCCTCAGCAGGCGGTCAGAGCACCGAGAGCAGGAGCACAGCAAGGACAGGTGAGTTTGGCTCAGAGAGCAGGTACAGAGGGAGTTACAGGTACATGCCATTGCGTCAGGTGGGGGTGAGAACGCTGGACCAGAGACTCAGACGTCCTCGGCTGGTGGTCTGTGTTGTTTTTATTGCTTTTAATTTCCCCGTCTGTCTCATGCTGTTTCAGTACCTGACCGGGTGTCAGCGCTCTCCATGTCGGCTGATGCTCAAACACTGCGGCTCAGCTGGCTGCCCCCTAGAGGCGACTGGGAGAACTACAGCATCATCCTGAAGAACGGCTCGGTGGTTCTGGCAAATGAGACCGTCAGTAAGGTGAGCAGGCAGCACGCCTTCTCCGGCCTCGGCCTGGTCCCCGGACGACTCTACAGCGCAGAGGTCACAGTTCACAGCGGCGTTCTGGGTAACACGGCGCGCTGCAGCAGTCAGCTGGGTGAGTTCACTTTCCTGCTTCTGTTCTTTTGACCAACACGCTTAAAGTCTGAACTTCCAAAATTAGTCGGCATCAGTGTTGTTGACCCCACCCCTTCCTCTCTGCAGCGCCGTGGCCTGTGCAGCAGCTGCTTGTACACCAGGCTGACGAAACCTCGCTGAGTGTCCAGTGGAGTCGGCCGCTCGGACAATGGGATGGCTTCACTGTGCTTCTCAGGCGGGCAACCGCCTTTGCCACCATCGTAGGCCAGAGGGTCCTCGGCTGGGAGGCCAAAGACTGCACTTTCAACAGCCTCACCCCTGGGGGCCACTACATCGTTACCGTGACAACCAACAGCGGCAACCTGAGCGGTTCCGCCTCTGTGACGGCACGGACCAGTACGTCACAGCGACGATGCCGATGCCACAATTGTAGTATCAATGAAGCGTTATTGTTGTTCCTGTTGTAAT